>NW_027225223.1:0-43597 GCF_041296235.1 Equus asinus
ATCTAATGAAACCTTTTTTTTTTTTTTTTGCTGACAGTACAGGTGAAGAAGCTGCCAACACTTTTCCCTCAGTTAAAAACAAACAAACCTTTGTTTGATGAATAAGCTACAATCTGCATAAGATTTTGATGGAGCTGCTCTCTATTTAAAGCAAATGCCCTCAAGATTCTACATCTCGGGAAAAAGGAAGTGTGGTTCCAGGGTTTAAGTCTGCAAAGAAGAGACTGACTTTAGATGCGATGTCAGTAGAGATTTAACTGTGCTGATACTGTATTAGAATTGTTACTGTTTTTTAGTGCTTTGGTCACAAGTTTTGAGTTTTGAGTTTTGGGTCGTCTGCTCCAACTCTGTTTTTCCCATAAGTCTTTTTGTTTTCAGTGTCTGATTTTGTAGAACACAAGGTTTTGAAACAGGGAAACATATTTTGCATTCTAACAGAAATGCCTCTACTAAAGCAAATACTTCAGGTAACCAGATGATTGTCCCAGAGGAAAGGTTTGAGGTGCCACAATGAATGATGGCCCCCCCAAAAAGGTAAGTATCTGAGTAATTCTAAACAAACGTCAACATAGAAGAGAAACAATGCTAATGTTTAATTCAAGGCAGAGCTAAAATAGGGGAGTGTGGTTGTTCAAGTATTCTCATGCTCCTGTGAAGAGGTTAAAGATAGTGATTGTTTCTCTTTTTATTAACTACTGATATATTTATAGTAAAATTAAAAAGAATAATAAGGGAATGGTAAAAAGAAAAAAGTTCAAGGTAGTAGTTGTAGCAGTGTGGAAGGCGATGGGGGATGGGATTAAGAGGAACACAGAGGTGCCTTCAAGGCACTGGTAGTATCCTATTTCTTCAGATGGTTGGTAATTACCCAGTTGTTCATATCACTGGTGTTCTTCAAACTTACACATGGTTGTAAATATTTGTATGTGTATTCAGTATTTATTTTTAAAAACTTTTAGATTATATCAAAACCGACATATGACAACTTATTGATAGAAGTTTTCCTGGTTTATTTCAGTTACCATCCTTGTTCTTCTGTGGGCTGTAGTGTGGTCAATTACTGGCAGTGAATGTCTTCCTGGAGGAAACCTATTTGGAATTATAATCCTGTTCTATTGTGCCATCTTTGGAGGGAAACTTTTGGGGCTCATTAAGTTACCTACGTTGCCTCCACTACCTCCTCTTCTTGGTAAGTACCAAACACTTCCTGTGTCCTTCAGAGTAAATCATATTTTTAAAATAGTAGTTTGGGAAATAAAGGAATAAACTATTTCTGTATTTGCTGTGCTGGCCCTTAAAGCTGATTGTTAAATTGTGATGAGTTTTATGAGCCAGTTGGTAAACAGCAATTTGAAAATTAAATTATATATACTTACAATTAAATAACTTGCATTAAACACAAGAGCAATACTCAAACCAATCACTTCTTAATTATTTTACTACATTTTCCTCTTATCTCTCCTCTTGAGATTATGGAAATACTATATCACGGTGTGTCACTGCCCATCTGTTCCCAGCTCCACGTTCAATGACGTCAGGTTGGTAGGTTAACATCAGCCCTGGTAGAAGTATCTGTAATACAGAAATCAGCAAATGCTGCAGCCCAGGGCTTAATATGTTGTCAGTCACTCACATCATTGACAAACGAGTGAAGTTCCAACATGTATTACAAAACTATTCTTCCAGAGGCCATGAGAACTGTGCAGATACGACACGTAAAAATTAGTCTTAAAACTAGGTATTATATCTTTAATGTTTCTTTTAAAAATTCCATATTACAAAATTTCAGTGTACTACTTTCAGTATACCACAAAAGACATTTTGTGTCCCTTTCTCACAGATTTATAAATCATTAAGTTTTATTTAAAAACCATGTACCTTTTACACATGCATATTTGCACACATCTCCTTTTTTTATTTCAAAAGATTGGCCCTCGGCTAACATCTGTTGCCAATCTTCTTTTTTTTTTATTTCTTCTTCTCCTCAAGGCCCCCAGTACATAGTTGTATATTCCAGTTGTCGGTTCTTCCAGTTCCTCTATGTGGGACACCACCTCAGCATGGCCTGATGAGCGGTGCTAGGTCAGTGCACAGGATGCAAACCAGTGAGACCCTGGGCTGCCAAAGCAGAGTGCATGAACTTAACCACTCAGCCACAGGGCCAGACCCCCCCCCACACACACATTTCCTAAGTAAAAATTTTTTTCTATTAGTGAGGACCTCAGGATTGGTTAACATAGACCAAAATTATTTTCTTGTGAATTTGTGGTGAGCAATTGAAACTAAATGTAAAAAGAAGTAGAATTATTTACATCTTACTCTACACTGTTTCTCAATATATTTTTCAATTTAGGTAAAATTCAAGTTATTTCACTTAATTCATATTGTTTATCATGGGTGCTTTTTGTTAAAGTTTTTAATTGAATTATTATGACAATGGGTTGTTTCTAGGCCAGCCCGGTGGTGTAGTGGTTGAGTTCCGTGCACTCTGCTTCAGTGGCCCAGGTTCGTGGGTTCCGGTCCTGGCTGTGGACTACACCCTTGTCAGCTATGCTGTGGTGGCGTCCCACATACAAAATAGGGGAAGCTTGGCACAGATGTTAGCTCAGGGCAAATCTTCCTCACCAAAAAACAAAAGGGGGGCTGTTTCTAAATATGCCTGTGTGCTATGATAAAGGGTTGGCAAACCATCTCTTCTTGTAAATAAGATCTTATTGGAGCACACTCATGCTCATTCATTTACATATTGTCTGTGGCTGCTTTTATACTACAGTGGCAGGGCTGAGAACTTATAACAGACACCATGTGGCCCACAAAGCCTGCAGTGTTTCTTGTATGGCCCTTTACAGAAAATGTTTACTAACCCCTGCATCTAAGTCAGAGCTTCTCACACTTTATTATCCAGAGAATGACCTTGGATCTTGTTAAAATGCAGACTCTAATTCAGTAGGTCTGGGGTGAGGCCTGAGATTCTGCCTTTCTAATAAGCTCAAAGACCACACTTTCCACAGAAAAATCATAAGTTTTCAAACCTGGCTGCACGTAGGAATCATCTGGGAAATTTTTAAAAAGCTGATGCCTGGGACCCACCCCAGAGATTCTGAACTAATTGAATGAGTAGCCCTGGGTATCAGAATTTTTAAAAGCTCCCAGGTGATTCTAATATGCAACCTAAGTTGAGGACTACTGTTCTAGACGCCATGAAAAGGCCCTTTACACCTCATCCTTCTCTTTTCCACTCCATGCCTGTTATTGCAACAAGCAAAATACACATGTTGCAAAATGATAAATCCTTGGGCTTTGTGATTACATGAAATCTCCTGAGGTCACTGAAATCATTCTTAAAAGTCACGTACGTAATGTGTCTTACCATCCCTTTCTATAGTGGTACGTTTGTGACAGAAGTTTACTGGCTCTTAGCGTATTAGGGCCAGTATCTAAAACTGAAACATTATCTGAATCCATAAAGAAGACTTGTTAAGGCAGACATGTGTGGTGATTGCCTATTCCATATTTTTAAAAATTCATTGAAATAATTGCCAGAGATGGAGGATGAAGGAGCATTTTTTATTCCAAAAATGAATGTGAAAACAACTTTCCTAGGACACTGTTTCCTTTGCTGATGGTCTGGGTTGCTGGAAATTTTTTTCAATAATGATTTGCTTCAAAATAACTTGAGAGTAGATGAAATAAGATTGGCCATGTATTGATAATTTTTGCATGTTTTAAAAAATTTCCGTAATAGAAATTAAGGAGGAAAGAAGAATACTCCTTATCAAAGAAGGTATTCTTTTCTCCACACCCAAGGGAAAGGCCCCCCCAGGGGCTCAGAGGCCAGAGGGGGCGCCTTCCTAATCACAGTCAGGTGGCCACATCAACGGAGGCCATCGGCAAACAGAACTGTCTCAGGGAAATTGTTTGTACATTCATCTCAGAAATGAAAAATGCTCCTTCATCCCCTCCAAAACTCCAAAAGAAACTCCTACATATTTGTGAGTTCTTATTAGACTATTATTCCTTTTGATTTCAGGTAGTTGTATGCTATAATCAATTTAGGGCTGGTTTAGATTCACATTTTAAGTTTCAGTAAAGAACTGTTGACAAATTAATGAAATGTAAGGTTAGTGCAGCATTTTTGGCTGGTAATTCATTAATATCTATAAAAATGATATACACTGTACCCTGGAGCCTAACATTTCCACTGCTAAGAATTATCCTATGGATATACTTGCACAAACCTACAAATATGTAAGCTCTATGTGGACAAGGCCCATGTTGGTGTAGCTCGCCTCTGCATTACCAGGGTAGAGTAAGGGTCTGGCATGCAGTTAATAAATACTGTGCTCATTTCAGCACTGTTTGTAATGAAAAGTCTGGAAAGTTCCTTCAAGTCCCTTACTTAGTCCAAAAATTATGGTACTTCCACACAACGAGAAACTATTCCAACTATTAAAAAAAACAAGGCAAATATATATGTGCATCATTGGGAATATGTCCACGATATATTGTTAAGTGGAAAAGAAACAGATTATACAATGGTATTTAAACATGCTCTCATTTGTGTCCAGTGCAAAAGAGCACACGTACACACACACAGAGAAGCATGCTTTAATAGGTAGAGAAACTTTCTGGAAGGGCACAGAAAACTCTGGACAGTGGAAACCTTTGGGGAATGAAGCTGGAAAGTTGCACTTGGGGTAGGACATGTACTGGTCACTTTACATTGTCTGTCATGGTTTAATTTTATCATGAGCAAATATATTATTATTCTTTTAAAAACAGCTATTGTAGGCTGGTTCTTACTTTCAAAAATTCTAGAAAGATCATGACTGCAGAATTCATAACTTCTTCTAGATTAAATGGCAGCAATGAGAAATGCCTGGAAGAGATGCTTCCTTGCCTAATGGTGTCTGGAACAAGTCACAAAAAGCTATACTTGTAATTCATCTCTATTCTCATAGCTTACATATAAAACAACCCAAAGTTAGTAAATTTATTTAGTCCTTTGAAGTGTGGTCCATATAAGGACGTGGTAAGAAAAGAGTCCTGCTGGAGAAGAACGGAGTGTGGACGGCTTGCAGTCTCTGAGGAGAAATCCTTCCCCTATCTGGGCATGTGGTATCAGGGAGGGCAGGATTCTCTGACAAACTACCCGGCTTCCTCAGGCACACTCAACTACTTGCAGTTCCCAGAATGTGTCACACTTTCCCTTCATACCTTGGAAGAAACTGTTATTTCTCCCAGAAACTTCTCAACTTCTCCAGCCCCTTCTTCATTCCCCTTCCCCTTCTTTGGCCCCTGCTGACTCACCCTTCCTTGTCTCAGCTTGTATAAGGCCTCCTCATGCTTCCATAAAATTGAGGTTGCCCCCATAGACTGAAAGCTTGTTGAGGGATAGTACTGAGCCTTTGTTCATTGCAATATCTCTAATACCTACTATAGTGTCGAAAGTACCGAAGGCATTTGATAAATGTTGAATGGCTGAAGGAAAGAAGAGCCACCAGCTGACATGACAGAACAATGTCTATTTCATGATAACTCACTTCTAAGCCTTTGCAAAGCAGGTTATATGTTTTTTATTAAATTATCTGGTTTGAAAATAGGTAAAATAGAGCCCATATAGGTATTGATATTTCAAGTAATCTGGCATGGTAAATAATTTTAGAATCTTTCTGCTGTTTGCATACAAAGAGATGACTGAATTGGGCCTTGTATTAAAACATTTTATATTCAGAATTTGATCATACTTTCTACCCAAATACTACATCCTGTTTCTCTCTTTCAGGTTCAATTATTAATGAATTATTAATTATTCTAATCTTTCATTTTTATCTGCATATTAAAGCCTTTTCTTAGCTCCTGTAATTTTTTTTTTCATCAAAAGTTTGACATAATTTCATCTAAGGACTAAGCATAAAAGAAGTGGTTCCTGGGATTATAATCCTGGGATAGTCTCTTCTACATCTAAAGTACTGAAAATATTTTCTGTATTTGAAAACTAAAGATTTGTTTGATTTCTCCATCCCAGGCATGCTGCTTGCTGGGTTTCTCATCAGAAATATCCCTGTCATCAATGATAACGTACAGATCAAGCAGAAGTGGTCTTCCGCTTTGAGAAGCATAGCACTATCTGTCATATTGGTTCGTGCTGGCCTTGGGCTTGATCCACAGGTATTGAAGTATAAATTTCTAATTATTGACTTGGAATTTTGTTCTTCCAATATTGCAAGTATTTAGAATGACTGAGCTTTAGGAAATGGATGTGGACACTTTGCACAGCATTCAGAACGACAGAATGAAATTTATTTCATACAGGACTGTCCCCAAAAGATGTTCCCATACTCTCTCTTGGAGAAAGGTGGAGTTACTGTCTATCTAGGGACAGCACCAAGAATAAAGGCTCCCCTTTTCTCTGACAGAGATACAGGCCGTAGTTATAAATAAGGGTTGTGAGAGAGAAGACATCATATTTTTGGTGTGGAAAGCCCTATACGAGTGTTTAGGACTAACTATGCTGGCTCAGAAAACTGCCTAGCATACAGAATGAGTCTCAAAGTGTGCTTTTTTCGTGTTTGCTTTTGAAAGCAGGAATGAATGTTCTTGAGGATTGCCTTTACATCCGGTTCATTCTGGGGCCACAAATTATACATATGGCCAACACCGAGACGGTTAGATCAGCTAGTGTGGAGGTTATGAGCACAGACTCTGAAAGCAGCCTGGCCGAGCTCAAACCAAGCTCCACCACTCACTAATTTCATGATCTTGGAGAACAGCTTTAACTTGTGCCTTTTTGGATGAGAAAATCTAAACAATGATGATAATATTATCCCCTGTGTCATAGGTTGCTATGAGGACTAATAAGCCAACTCTAAAACACTTAGAACACTGAAATGTTTGTTAAATAAAACTCATTACCTGGAAAATTCATGATGGATGATCCAGACAGTCTGAACACTGAAGAAAAAGCATTTAATGTCATTCTCTCTGTGTGTCTTTAGAGGGTTATTTCGTATGTCTATTTTTATATTTCAGGCCCTGAGGAAGCTGAAGGGTGTCTGTGTAAGATTAGCCATGGGTCCCTGTCTTGTGGAGGCATGCTCATCTGCTCTTCTTGCCCACTTCCTAATGGGTTTGCCGTGGCAATGGGGATTTATACTGGGGTAATGATTTTTCTTTGTCGTATGAAAATACACACGGACATTTAGGACTTTCTCTGACGCTATACAAGTGAATGCATAATATTTTCGTAAGGACATCAGAAAATACAATACAGATATTCCAGCATAATATTATGACTATTAATATACCAGCATATAAACATTATAACTTCAAAATATAGTGTATGTCTTTGTAGGTGCTAACTTTGACAGTTTTATAATAATTTAAACTATTGAGGAAGTAATAGACTTTTATTATGCCTGATTCCATGCCAGTGAGAGATGCCAGATCTCTCCTCAAAGTCCATACAAAGGATAACGAATGCTCAACGGTGATCCACACCTAGCACAGGCCTCCTCCTCCTTTCACCAGGCTCTTATGATTATCTGTTCTGCTGTATTTTCCTCCTGCTGTTAGTTCTTTCTTCTTCTTCTTCTTCTTCTTCTTTTTTTTTTTGGTGAGGAAGATTGGCCCTGAGCTAACATCTGTTCCCAAGCTTCCTCTTTTCTTTTTTTTTCTCCCCAAAGGCCCAGTATATAGTTGTATATCCTAGTTGTAAATCCTTCTAGTTCTTCTATGTGGGATGCCACCACAGCATGGCTTGATGAGCAGTATATAGGTCCACACCAGGATCTGAACCAGCAAACTCTGGGCCGCCGAAGCAGAGCACATGAACTTAACCACTATGCCACTGGGACAGCCCCTGGTTCCTACTTCTAAGATTTAAGAGCCATAAGAAGTAAATAAATATGAAAGTACTTGGTAAGAATTTGGTGTTGGGGCCAGCCCCACGGCTCATGTTGAGGTGGCATTGGCGTCCCATATAGCACAGCCTGAGGCACTCACAACTACAGTCTACAACTATGTACTGGGGGGCTTTGGGGAGAAAAAAGAAAAGATTGGCAACAGATGTTAGCACAGGTGCCAATCTTTAAAAAAAATAATAATAATTTGGTGCTGATAAGTAGGCAAGAAGTAAGAACTACTTACTTCTCACGGTTAACACTCTCGAGCTATACTGCCTAGATTCAAATCTCGGCTCTGACTTTCCAGTATGTGATCTTCGGCAAATTACCTAATCTCTTTGTGCCTCCATTTCCTCATTTGCAAAACAAAGATAATGATTGTAGCTACCTCATAGGGTGGTTGTGAGGATTAAATTAGTTAATATATGTGAAGTGCTTAAAATGGTGTTAGGTACATAGTGAGCTTCATAAATGCTTTCTGCTATCCTACTGCTGCCGTTATCAGTGTCACTGTTACTGTCACTATGGCCTTCCTCTTCTAATCTGTTGTCTGATTTTTACATGCCAGGTCCTGATAGAAGGCCTCGCATCACTGGATTCCAATCCAAAAAGTCCATGGCCGTGTTTTTCAAACCTCATGCCGTGGATGTTTTGTTTAGATAGAAGGCAGATTCCTGGGGCCTCACCCCATTAGGTCTCCCAGACCAGCCGTAAATACAGATTTCAGACAGGCTGCGTAGTCCCAACGCAAGTTGTCCATGGCCACGCTCAGAAGAAGTGTTCTGTAGAACTTGTAGCTGTGCGTGTGTTTCTGTTTGGGACCTCACTGCCTTTGAAAGACTGTAATTGTCTAAAGTGTAACCTCTGAAAGAGTGGAGGTTATTATAATTTCACTAATAATAGTAATAATGAAGAAGATGCTATCATAAATATTTAAAGTGCTGCCTGCTTAGTTTTGTCTTAGGTGCTGTGTCTCCAGCTGTGGTGGTGCCTTCAATGCTCCTTTTGCAGGAAGGGGGCTATGGTGTTGAAAAAGGTGTCCCGACCTTACTCATGGCTGCTGGCAGCTTTGATGACATTCTGGCCACCACTGGCTTCAACACGTGCTTGGGCATGGCCTTTTCCACAGGTAAACTGATCAGTTCATGTGTGCTGTTCTCTTATGCTCTAGCGACATAGATATGATGTTGTGAGTGTGGCATATTTCCTTGATAATTGATTAAGGCAAATTAAAATAGAAAAAGCAACTCCAAGAGTTAGTTCTATACCTAAGGAGAAACCAGTGGCTTCTTGTCTTTACTCCCTTCACCCTCTAAATATAAAATGCTCAAGTACTGTGGTAGGTGCGTGAGGGGGCTTCAAAAGAGCAAAGTCGAAAGAAGGAGAACAGCTTCTGCATGCAGCCACCCGGGAGGGTCAGCCTTCGAGACTGCGCACAGAGGGTGAGCAGGTGTTTCAGTGAGCACAAAGGACAAAGTAGTCCAAGTGGGAGGGACAGTTTCTGTTCTCTCGTCTTTAACATTTTAGGGGAAATAATTATTTTAATGTGTATCTTATTAATACTTAATAACTGTCTGATACAGACATATTTTGTTTTAAGTAGTAATAAAACAGGAACTTAAGGCATTTTTTCCCTACTGTTATTCAACACCTTTATTATCCTTTGGGACAGCACACATTTAAGTTCACTTTTTAATCTGTTTCCAAGACTGGAAGATAAGATTTGCAATTTCATATTATTGACAAAATGTAATTGTGGGCTAAGTTTAGCTTCAGATTATTTAGTGGGAACACACCTTAGAAAGTCTTGTGTTCTCAGTCTCTCTGCCCCATGGTTATCCTCCCATTTTATGACTATATTTGACGTATGCCAATTACCTAGTACTTCACCTCTTCCCACACCCTGAAGTTGCCTTACGTCTAGTCCCCACCGTGTATCACTGGTGAATTAATCTTCTCAAAGCATTGTTTTGATAGTCTTACTTTCTTGTTCAAGCACCAGCAAGGATTCTCTATTACCAATTAGGTCGAATCTACACCCTTGTCTCTATTTTAACTCTACTGTACCTGTCCAATCGTACATTCTCCCTGCTTCCTGGTATACACCTTTAAAACAATAGTTCTCAGCCTCAGCTGCACACTATAATTACCTGGGAACTTTTTAAAAATACTCATATGTGGGCCCTACCTTAGGCCACTTAAATCATAATCTTTGGGAATGGAAACCACAGCTTTAGAGCAACAGAGTTTGCATTAAAATCACACAGGAGCAGGGTAGGGAGGGCCGTGGGGAGTGGCTGCTGGGGTTTTCATAATCTGAGGGGTGGGGGTGGGGGTGGGGCTAGCCTGAAGAACCTTCCTACTTGACAATACTCTGTACCCTCTGCCCTGCCCTACTAAATGCAGTCCTTAGACCATCTGGATAGGAGCTACCTGGAGCCTCTTTAAAATGTGGATCCCAGGCCCGGCCAGACTTACTGCATCAGAATTTTCAGAGGTGGGGCCCAAGAAGTCTTTTTTTCTTTTAAACAATCTTACTATACGGGAGACTGAAAGTGGTTAGTTACTTTCTACACATTTATAGTAAATTATTTACTGTAATATCTTGCAACGTATACTATTATCACAGATAAATGTTTTTGACAGTCACACTATTACCTAATAGAGAGCTGTCCTAGCTAAATAAAACTACTACAGAGGTAATCATTTTTTTAAATACAAGAGATAATTGAAACTGTAGGGGAGGAAAAACCGTTTCCCACACCAGGTTCGTTGACTGGGGCCCTGTAATCAGACTGACAAGAGACAGACTAACAAGAGAAAAACAGTTTATTAACGTGTGCATTGTGCTTACACAAGACCTCAAAGATGAGTAAGTCAAAGGAGCGGTCAGAATTTGGGCTTGTTCAGCATTTTAGCAAAGAACAATAATTATGTGGAGAAGCACAAGATAAAGGAGCTTTGAGCTTCTAGAGGCAGCAAATTGTGGGAAAAGAAACATATGGGGACCTAACGGTAGATAAGGGCTTGTTTTAGCAAAGTTTGTGATGTGAATTCCTCTGGTGCTGTCTTGGGGCTGATAAGGGCCCATAAGTGTCCCAAGTTGTCTCAGTGATTAACTTCTGTCCTTCCTGGTAAAAAGGAGAGGGGACACCTTTATGAATGTATGTCCTGCTTTTGGGCAAATAGTGAGAGGGCAGAGAGCTTTTCTTATATCTGCTTCTTCTCAATTGCCTTCAACTCAGAATAATCCTTATGCCCCAGTGGCATATTTGGGGTGACATATTGTGTACTCTAAACCACAATGACAAAAACCCACAATAACTAGTTAGTACATTTTTTCTTAGAATAGTGTGTGAAGAAGGGCTTTATGTGTTGAACAACTTTTTTTTTTTTTGAGGAAGATTAGCCCTGAGCTAACATCTGCTGCCAATCCCCTTTTTTGCTGAGGAAGGCTGGCCCTGAGCTAACATCCTTGCCCATCTTCCTCTACTTTATATGTGGGACGCCTACCACAGCATGGCTTGCCAAGTGGTGCCATGTCTGCACCCGGGATCCAAACTGCCAAACCCTAGCCGCCAAAGCGTAATGTGTGAACTTAACCATTGCACCACTGGGCCGGCCCCTTTGAGCAACTTTAATATAATTTTCTGCACAATGTGTTCACAAAGTTTTTTTAATTAAAGTTTCCTAAGTTCTGTATGATATGGGGGAAAATATTGGTTCTACTTACCTCTCTATTATTTCAAAGAAGCTGAGTAAGAAATAAAGATTCTTCTAAGAGCAATTTCAAAAATAATTTGTTTTCAGTTTGCTTTTAGAATAAACATTCAAGAAGGAATGAGTCCTTTACACTCATCATAGTAAGAAAAGATTCTTGATTTTAATTCTCAAATTAAGTTCCTGTATTCTATACATATCAAACCTACTAAAATCAGTGTACATTTGTTATTTTAAAATCAGGCTCGTAGGGCCAGCCCTGTGGGGTAATGGTTTAAGTTCGTGTGCTCTGCCTTAGTGGCCCAGGATTCGTGGGTTCAGATCCCAGGCACGGACATAGCGCTGCTCTTCAAGCCATGCTGTGGCGGTGTCCCACATAAAATAGAGGAAGACTGGCACAGATGTTAGCTCGGCGACAATCTTCCTCAAGTAAAAAGAGGAAGATTGGCAACGGATGTTAGGTCAGGGTCAACCTTCCTCACACACAAAAAAATCAGGCTATTAAATGGCTGTTTGAAAACTAGATCAGTCTACTCACCCAGCCTATGCATATCATACCAATTAGCTCTGAATCATGAATTTTATCTTTCATATTTTCTTAGGCCCTTTAGGTAAAGTTTTTTGAAGTAAATGTACAAAAAAGTGCACAAATCATAGTTTATGCCTATTTTGAAGTTTATCTCTAATAATGCATACCTTTCTTATAAGATAGGCCCATTTTATTAGACACTTTAAGTCACATATATTTAAGACTGTGGAGAGCAGGAAATATCTGTAAACTTTTCCTTCTGTGTAATCAGATGCTTTGTGTGATGATTGAAGTAAAGTCTTTGTATTTATGGATTTAGAGTTCTGACTGAAGATTTTTTTTTATGTGTGTCTAAGGTTCCACGGTTTTTAATGTCCTCAGAGGCATTTTGGAGGTAGTAATTGGTGTGGCAGCTGGGGCTCTTCTTGGATTTTTTATTCAGTACTTCCCAAGCAGTGACCAGGTAAAGGAAACCATCTGTGGGAAAGTCGTGCTCTAAAATGTCACGGGAAAACATTCTGGAACACTCCCTCAGAGCCATGTGAAGGACGTGATTTAGCAAATGACCCCCATTTTAAAACTGCTTGCTGCTCTGTCAGTGCTGTCTGTGAGGCTTAGGAAGACAGCTAAACCTTGAAGATGTTAATGCAGTCCTGGGATTTTCTTCTCCTATTTATATTCTGTACACTTCAGCTTGCACTGTAAAACAAATAACATGAATTCCAAACTAATAGGATATGCAAGTCTTATTTTTATTTTCATTTTTTTGAGGAAAGATTAGCCCTGAGCTAACATCTGCTGCCAATCCTCCTCTTTTTGCTGAGGAACACTGGCCCTGAGCTAACATCCGTACCCATCTTCCTCTACTTTATATGTGGGACGCCTGCCACAGCATGGCTGGACAAGCAGTGCATAGGTTGCACCTGGGATCCGAACTGGCCAACCATGGGCCGCCGAAGTGGAACGTGCGAGCTTAACCACTGCTCCACCCAGCCAGCCCCGCAAGTCTTATTTTTTTAATTAATTTATTTTTTATTTTTATTATTATTCATAATACTCAACTAAATCAAGATATAAAATGGTTCTTTGGGCCCACGGTTTTAGTGTCAAAATACCTTAGATTCTAATACTATCAAATAGATAGACCTTAACATTTCATTAAAATATAGTCTCTTTCTCACCGAGTAGATTGAAGTTCTTTACTGTACATAGTGATTCTTAATGAGAAACAAAGGCTTGTTTGTTTTCCTTTACCCTCTTTAGTCTCTTCTGATAGGTAAACATATAAAAACCTTTTCTTTTCTAAAAGAATTGGTGTTATTTTGAGATTTCAGAGCATTTTGAATGGAATTCAAATCTTAACTGAAGTAAAACTTTAATTAAGAAAATTAATGTTTGCATTATCAGAATGTATGTTGATTTGAATTTTTATTGTGCTGCAAAAAAACTCCAAGTAAAATAGTCTGTAAAAGATTTTATGAATGCATAAAAGAAAATTCAAGGATTTTCTAATTATGCAACAAAGTACAAAGAAAAATGATGGCTTACATTTTGTTGCTTACTGTGTATAAAATGACAGGTGAGTTGAGTAAAGTCCCGCTGTGCTCATCAGGGCAGCGACTATCTACATGCAGCTCCAGCAGACACAGGACATTTCCAGAGACAGTACAGACATAGAAATTTCCAGCATCACTGATCGTTCTGTTGGGAAGCGCTGATCTAGTGCAATCCACACAATAACCCATGAAGAGAATACCTTTAATATGACCATTTCACTGCTGAGGCTCAGGGAGAGATGACTTAAACAAGGTCACGTAGCTAGAACGCCGTAGAGCTGGGTATGAACTCAGTTCATCCACTGCCAGGGCCTGTGCGCTTCCAGTCGAACCCTTCTAAGGACCTGCTGCCTTCTAAAGCAATCAAGAAGTTTAAAGGCTGAACAGGGACAAGTAACGAAAGAGAGGAGCACATTGCTTAGATTTTAAAAATCAACACCACAGACTCCTCTCAGTCTACAGCCACCTAGAGTTTCTTGGTATTCAAAGATTTAGAAAGAAGAACTGGAGAGCATCACATTAAAGAGTAAATAGAGAACCTAAAAATAATAGAGATATCATATCTTTAAGCTTCACAAAAACCCCATGATGTAACTGCTTTCAAGGAGGAGGAAACAAAGCTTGGAGAGGCTAAGTAATATGGCAACTGCATAGCCAATGGTGGGAAAGAGCTTGCATTTTAACCCTAATTTGTCCACTTCCAAAGCCCACACACTCTTTTCTGCTGCTCCGTTCAGCCCTGCGGACTTCTGCGTCAATGACTTCAGAGGAGGCTCACTGAGGTTCCTGAACGGGGAAGCTGCATTTGTACACATGCTAACTCTACTTTTGTTAAGGAAAAGAAAGTAAATGTTATGTCATGCATTTATGTGCACAGATACAGACATTTTTATTTTCTACTAAGTCCTGAATATGGAAAAATCAATAATTAAAAATCAGTTCTATGAAATAATTGAGCTAATCCACGTTTTTTCTCCTCAAGGACAAACTTGTATGGAAGCGGGCGTGCCTTGTTTTGGGGCTGTCTGTGCTGTCGGTGTTCAGCAGTGTGTATCTTGGTTTCCCTGGGTCAGGAGGACTGTGTACGTTGCTCATGGCTTTCCTTGCAGGCATGGGATGGAGCAGTGAAAAGGTGAATTTCATTTTAAGTTCTTCTTCTCATGACTACTTTCTGATTAGATTAGTTTTTTTCCAGATACTTTCATAATATCAAGTTAATGAAATTAATCATAAGAGCTATTTTCTGTACATATACAAATGTATGCCCAAATGCACACATACACTTCCTTTTTTCCTGTTACATACCAATCTATAACTTGATGTTTTTACTTAAAATGTATCATGGTCATATTTCCATGATGCCTCCCTTATTCTTTGTAAGGGTTGCAGAGTATTGCATTGTATAGCTGTACTGTACTTTATTTAACCAGTTTCCTGCCTAAATTTAATTTAACAGACATTTAAATTGTTTCTAATTTTCTGCCAAGACAAAAAGTGCATCAATAAAATATCCTTGCATATACCACTAAGACACTATCAAGTCTAAGAAGCACCATTATTTTACATGCCACCAAGAGAGAAAAAGAATGCTGCCAATTAAACTATGACATCACTTCCTAATTTCAGAAATGAAAAAGTGTGTTTCTTAAAATCAACAAAATATAGCATATCTTTGAGTGTATCTATAGGATTAATTTCTAGAAATAGGATTTCTCTATGAAAGAGTATGCACATTGATACTTTTGATAGTATCAATTTGCCCTTTTTTAACGTATGCTTTTTAAAAATTTTTTGGTGAGGAAGATTGGCCCTGAGCTAACAGCTATTGCCAATCTTCCTCTTTTTTTCCTCCCCAAAGCCCCAGTACGTAGTTGTATATCCTAGTTGTAGGTCATTCTAGTTCTTCTATGTGGGACGCCGCCACAACATGGCCTGACAAGCGGTGTGTAGTAGGTCTGTGCCCAGGATCCAAACTGGTGAACCCAGGCCGCCAAAGCAGAGTGCACGAACTTAACCACTCAGCCATGCAGCCAGCCCCTTGAGTTGCCCTCTTAAACAGCAGTACCAATTTATATTCCCACCAACA
Source organism: Equus asinus (assembly GCF_041296235.1). Taxonomy (NCBI): domain Eukaryota; kingdom Metazoa; phylum Chordata; class Mammalia; order Perissodactyla; family Equidae; genus Equus; species Equus asinus. Next base: position 15,796 of record NW_027225223.1, read on the forward strand.
GTTTGTGAAAGGATCTGTTTTTCTGATCTGTGTACTTTCAATCTTTAGATATTTTGCTAATCTGACAGGTGAAAAATGTTTCTCATTATTGATCTGATTTGTATTTCTTTACAAGTGGAGCTAATCATCTTGTCATATATTTACTAGCCAGTTTATTCAAAAGCCTGTGCCCATTTTTTACGATTGTCTGTTTTTCTTACTGACTTTCAAGATCATTAAAATTATTCATTTCCTTTATGTGTATTATGGAAATTAGCTGGTTGCCATTTATTTAATTTCAAGGTACATTTTTATGGATTTGAACTTGAGAGGATCATATACTATTCTGCTTCATGAAGAAATTAGATGTGGGTGACCTAAACTAAATACACATATATCATTTGGGAAAACCAAAGACAACTGTTGAAAATAATTCAGCTTAAAATAATACTACATGAAAAATATATGTTGATTATCAGTCCTGAGGTTGGGTGTGCAGTGCCCTGCAGGTGAGCGGTCTCTGCAGAGGTCTGTAGAGGCAGGGCTTCACTGTGGGCACATGGCACTCCGTTGGAGGCTTTCACTCTCGGGAGGCAAGACATGTGCAGTTGGGCATCCCTTTGCTGTAGAGGAGGGTGGATTGGTGGGGCTGCCTGGAGCCTTGTGTAGATAAGGGACTGAGGCCCCAGGAAAGCAGGCCGCAGTGGATTGGGCTTTGCAGGCAAGGAGCAAGGCTCTGCAGAGCCCTGCTGCAGGCACTGCATGGGCCCAGGGCTGCTGCGTCCTCCTGGGGAGGCTTGGCTGTAAGGCTTATTTCAGGTCTACTTTTTTTTCCTTAGCAGCACCCGTATTATTAAATTCTCCTTTGTGATTTCACGTAACTTAACATCTGACAAGAGGAAAGCTAAAACATAAACTTCCCAGTATAAATTGGGTCCTCTTATCATCCCTCATCTCTTGTAAACATTTGCTCTTGTCAAAATTTGCTTTTCCGTGGCTTCACTTTCCTTGCAGGCCGAGGCAGGTGATCACACATTGCTGTTCAGTCTCAGGTCTGATCTCAGCTCCCTGGCTCCTCGCTGAGCGCTCACTGCTGAGTGCCTTCCATCCTGCCTGGGCTGCTGACCAGCGCACTGCTCTCGGAGCACTCTGGCCCCCTTGTCCGGGACAGAGCTCGCAGTCTTCACTCCGTGAAGGCATGCCACTGTGTGTGCACTGTGACCCTTGTCGAGCATCTGGGAGCTTGCCTGACATTAGCATTTTACAAACTGTCCCTTCACTTTTGAATGGTAACCTTTTTTAGCATTTAAAAAAATAAATTACCAAAGAGAATATTGTTTAGAATAAAGTTTATTTGATTTCTGAGTATGAAAGCGGTATATGCTTATTGTAGAACTTTGAAAAATTTTTTAAAAGTCAGATAAAAGGAAAGAAAAAATGATTTGTAATTTCTCCACCTAAAGCCAACAGCTCTGTAAACTATTTTGGTTTATTTCCTTTCATTTATTCAACAGGAAAATTCTCAAATATGCTTGTAGTAAGTTTCTTCAAATTGAATTTTATAGGTAAATGCTTTCTGTTGTCACTTGTTTAAAAGTCTTCAAAAATTACAACCAACTCATTATATTATACTGTCATGGGTGAAAAGAGGGAAGAGAATTAATCAATTTTTATTGCCACTCCGTATGGCCCTGTGCTAGCCAGTGAGGGGATATTCTCATTTATTCTCATCAAAAAAACCTTTGAAAAAATATTACCATTTACATTTTATAGAGACTGTAAGTCAGAAGGACTTAAATAACATGTCCAAGGTCACAAAATTAGAAAGTGGCACTGGGATTTAACTCAGGTTTATCGACTCCAAAGTGACCAGAATATACCATCATTGTGCAGGGCACGTTTTTATGTTTCGACATCTATTCGAATAACATATAGCAAGTGTATTAAAAACATTATACTTCCAAACTTTGCAATTTCAGATTGTTTGTAAATTAATAAATGATAGGATAAAAAATAAACAGTGAAAAGGAACCATATCATTTGGAATAGAACATAAAAGAGTAGTTTTAGCAACAGACGTCGAGGGGAAGACGGGTGCCCACCGCAAGTGGACGTGAGCCACTCGCGCAGAAGACAAGGGAGGGGGCCCGGCCAGTTCCGGTTACACGATTCTTCAGAAAACGAGGATGTGAGTCATGTAGAAAAGACCGTTATAAACCAAACAAATCATCTGTTTTTCTGCATTTGCCATAACTTTGCCTGAATTGCCAGCAGCCTGGCTGATTACATAGAAGATCAATGTAATCCCAAAACCCGGAGAGAGAACTGACAGCTTTTTTTTTCATATTTACCTCTGGTTAATCTCCTATGTATGTCTCTTTACACACACACACACACACACACACACACACGTGGATGCACCATAAGCTTTTTAAAACCAGTCTCTGCTATTTTAAATTATGCTGAAATCCAATATCGTTTCCTTAGGGCAGATTCTTAATGCTAAATTTTTTGGGTCAAATAACATGAACATTTTTAGGTTTTTGACACGTATTACCAAACTGGTTGCTTTCTAGAGTTGTATCCATTTACTTTTCCACCAGTAATATGTGAGGTACCTATATCATTACATCGTCATCAGCTTAGAATAATGTTTATCCAACTTTAGCACCACCTGGAAGTCTTGTTAAATTGGACTTGTGGACCCCACTCCCGAATTTCTGATTTAGTTAGACTACGGTGGGGCCTGAGAATGTGTACTTCTGATCAGTTACCAGGTGATGCTGATGCTGCTTCCCTGGGGACCACACTTTGTGAAACACTGCCTTAGAATATTATTGTTTTTAATTTTTATCCTTACTGATAGTCAAAAGTGGTATCTTTTTTTGTTTTATGCCTCCTTGCTTAACAATAAAATTGAATGCTTTTTCATATATTTAGCTATTTGTATTTTTTCTTTTTCTTTGATAGGTTTTTTGTCCATTATCTCCTAAAGTTGAATGTACTGATTATATATATGATATTAGCCCTTTGTGCCTTTTTTTATTGTTCATTTTTAACACACAAATATCTTATAGTTTCACGTGGTCCGATCTATCAATCTCTTATTATGACCTTTCCTCAGTTTATTTTTTCTTAAAGATTCCTTTCCTAGTGAAATCTTACCTATGTTATCTCATTTATTCTTTGCAATAACCTTGAGAGGTAGATACGAGACCCATTTTACAAATGAGGATACCAAGGCCTAGAGATAGTAGATAGAGTGCCTAAGGTCACCAAGCTAATAAGTGGCAGAGCCAGGATGAAAACACACTGTTTGAGTATATGAAAATGATTTCCTAAAGACAGGGTAAAAAAACCTTCATTGAATCACTTATATGGCAGACACTCTCCATATCTTTTCTAATTTAGTACTCAGGCAAGTCCCTACTTCTGGAGGCACCAAATCAATGAGTCCAGGTTTTGGACTGCTTTTCCTCCTTGTTCCATGGTGTAGCATAGGGTCTGAGCACTCAGACTTCCTGGATTAAGCTCAGCCCTACACCTGAGTAGCTGTATGCCCATGTACAAAGTATCTGACTTCTCAGTCTTCGATTTCCATATCTCTCAAGTGGGGAATGATAATAGCAACAACTTCGTAGAGTGGAGGATTAAGTGAAATAATCTATATAAGGCAAAGTGCTTAGTCAGAACACACTAATAATTTTTATGACTATCTCTGAGCAGCACAATGTAATAAAAAGAGCATAAAATTTAATCTATGGAAATTGGGATTCCAGTCCCAGAGATTCTACTGTCTAGATGTGTAATCCCAAGCAAGTCACTTACCTTCTCTAATACTCAGTTTCCTCAACTGTACACTGAGAAAAATAATAATAATCACTAAAGAATTATTGTGGCTATTATGTGGGAAAATGGAAATAAAACACTTGTAAACTCAGTGCTGTAGCTATATTGTTGTTGAATTATGCTTTGACAAGCTACAATATTTTATAAAATTTTGTTTGCGCCTGTAGTTTTCTGACATTATCTCATACTTTCCTGCTTGGTTTTCCTTGTAATCTTGCCATTATTGTATTCAAATGCACTCACTTTTTTAAGGCCTTTTTCATCTATATTTTTCATCTGTTTTCAAATGCAGTGCTTCTTCTGATGACTTTAACAGCTACAGGATGTTTTTCTTGATATATTTTCAATCTTCTGAATCTTGAAATCTTCTCTCTAAGAAGAGAAGTGTCAGCTTAAGTAGATATTTAACTCATGATGAAACTTCTGTTTCTCTTAACTTTCTCTTTTTGTCCATAATGGAAAGTGATTTCCATTGTTGAAGATTCTTACTAATGGTGCATACAGATAGGTAAAGTGGCCTTAACTTTCAGTGGACACCACAGTCTTCATTCCTCTGAACTCATGTCTTCTTTTGTACTTAGCCTATTTGATGACTCCTTTTTCTTTCTTTTTTTTTTCCTGAGGAAGATTCACCCTGAGCTAATATCCATTGCCAATCTTCTTCTTTTTATTTTTGCTTGGGGAAGATTGTCACTGAGCTAACATCTGCACCAGTCTTCCTCTACTTTGTATGTGGGTCACCACCACAGCATGGCTGATGAATGGTGTAGGTCCACGCCTGGGATCTGAACCTGCAAACCTGGGCCACCAAAGTGGAGTGTGCCAAACTTAACTACCACACCACGGGGCCAGCCCCTCTATTTTCTTTATAAACAGATTCATTTTAGTTTTGAAGTTACAAAAAAACCCACAAGAAGGTACATTGTGGCTCCTCTCTCATCTTTAAGTTTTACAATATATAGGGCCATGTCTGATATTAAATTAGTCTACAGTATTACAATCAAAAACCAAATCGTGGGGCCAGCCCTGGTGGTCTAGTGATTAAGTTCAGCATGCTCCGCTTTGGTGGTCTGGGTTCAGTTCCCAGGCGCAGATGTACACCACTTGTCTATCAGTGGCCATGCTGTGACAGCAGCTCACATACAAAATAGAGGAAGACTGGCAACTGATGTTGGCTCAGGGCGAATCTTCCTCAGCGAGAAAAAAAAAAAAAACCAAATTGTGGCCTTTGTCCAAGTTTAGAAATAAAAACAATTTGATAGAGAAAACTCAATATGCCTCTGCTTTCATTGGAGTTCTCAGTACATGAAATACTTTCGAGGACTTCTGTTAAGCCATTAGTCATGGCAACAGAAGGCTAAGTAACCTAAAATTAATGGAGTTGATTTTTGTTCTTTACAACTATGGATATCAGCTAAAGTCTGAACTTTAGCTATGATATACTCTAAAAACTAAATTAAAAAGTAAAATTTAAAGATATGTAGAAGGGTGGCATCTGGACCTTAGTTTGGCAGACGATTCACTGTCATTAAGTGATAAAGGATCTTGGACGTTATCTAATGTAAACCTCTCATTTTACAAATGAGGAAAATTAGGTGCTGAGAGGCGAGTGGCTTGCAGTTGGTGTGTGGCAGAATTTGAACCTCAGTCATGATCTGATTCCTTACGATGTGAAAACATAACTTTATAATGATATAGGAATAGAACTATATAAATAAATCAACCAACCCCTCATATACGGTGTCTTTAAACATTTATAAACTAAGAGGAAATAGAATCTTCACCTTAATAAACATACCAGAAATAACAAAAATTAAGAAAATAGGGAAACGAGGTAATCCTCCTTTGTCAAACTGCTGAGTACGTAAATGAAAGTATAGATCCTTAGATGTGTAAAAATGGTAAAAAAATGTTAAAATGTCGTTCAAAAACATAGATTCTTATTAGTTGATTGAAAAAATCTGTTAAATGTAAATTCTTAGACACTGTTAAGGGTACTGCTAAATTGCCCTACAAAAAAAGCATTATCAATTTGCTCTCCTACCAATTGCTGAGTTTCCTTACAGTCTTATAAATACTAGACATTATTAAAACTTTTTAGTGTTTTTTTCCAATATGATGGCTCCCCCCCCCCAAAAAAATATATGGTATATCATTTTAATTTGTGTTTCTCTGATTACTGAGTTTTAGTATCTCATGTTTTTTGGCCCTTGTGTTTCTTCTGGTACAAATTACTTGTGCGTATGCCTTGCCCATTTTTCGATTAGGTTCTATGTCTGTTTCTTATTGATTGGATATTGCTCCTTATTCTGTTACACATAGTACAGATATTTTCCCCTGGTTTGTCACCTATCCTTTTTTATGGTTTCTTTTGCCACAAAATATTTTCGTTTTATTCTAGTCAATTATGTCAATCTTTTCCAAGGGTTTTTGTATTGTGTGTTATAAAGTTAGTACTTATATCAATTAGGGTCTTAGAAGGAATGAGAAACCATATAGTAACTGGAATAGGGAAAGCTTATTATTAACCATACTAGGGATTGTCTTGTAAGATGTAAAGAGGCCCCTAAAGAATATAGGAATAGCAGCTATAAACCCCTAGGGCTGAGATGCAGCATCCGCTTCCACCTCCCCACCCCACCCCACCTACTTCGGCACCCAGGGCTGAGAATCCAAGCCTTGTTAGAGCCTTGGTTCACTGGATGGCAGAGAAGTCACCATGGTACCCTGCCTGCAGAAGTTGCTGGAAATCTACCCTCTAAAGGTGTATGGGGTGGTATGTTGCCCAGGGCAGTTGGCTATGAAATCACCCGAGGAGGAGGCTGGGGGCAGCTGCTGACCGCTGAGTGCTGCTGGCCGCCATACACCCTAGGAGCCTGGCTCTGGAGAAGCCACCCGGGCTGCAGGACCCGGTGCGGAAGCATCCTGCTAGGAGGAGCCACCGAACCAGACGAGCGCCTTCCTCTTGGAGTAGCTCTTGGGCGCCCTCTAGTGGCAAAATTTAATATGGTCCAGCTAGCAAAGGGGAAAGACTTAAAAGGGTCCAGCTCCATCTTCTTTTTTTTTTTTTTTTTGAGATTTTATTTTTCCCAAGCCCCCCGGTACATAGTTGTGTGTTTTTAGTTGTGGGTCCTTCCAGTTGTGGCATGCGGGATGCCACCCCAGCATGGCTTGTTGAGCAGCGCCACGTCCACATCCAGAAATCGAACTGGCGAAACCCGCGGCCGCCAAAGCAGAGCGCGCGAACTTAACTACTCGGCCACTGGGCCAGCCCCTGGCTCCATCTTCTGCAGAGCAACAATTGAAAGGAGGATTTGGAGCCGAGGGGCAGTAAGTTAATAACTGGCACAGCACTTCACTATACCGGAATTTTATTTTTGTGCATGATTTGAGATAGTCATAAACAGTATTCTTTTATAATAAAATAAAATTGGAAACAACTTAAAGGTCTATTAATAAAGAAATGGTTGAATAAACTATGGTACTTCCATATCATACATTATTATGCAGCAATAAGGTGCATTTCTAGATATATGTATAAATATTACAAGATCTTTTAATCATATTGTTGAGTGAAAATTAACTATAAAGTAATACTAAGTATTATGGACACACACATCATGTATTCAGAAGTCGAAGTCCTCCTGAGATGACTTGATGAGATTCTTTATAGTTAACATCCTTTTGCAAACCAACACCAACGCACCTTATGTAATACCTTAACTGTTAGAAGTATCTTTATGCAATTTTTTGCTGTATTCTAGCTACCTTCTTATTTATAGATGCCACATAGATAAAGCCTATCTCAGGTCAAATTGACTCAGATTTCAAATTAGTAAAATTCTTAGATCTTCTAACTTCACATAATAAAAATCCCTGTATGTGTATGTGTGTTTCTTTTAGGCAGAGGTTGAAAAGATTACTGCAGTGGCCTGGGATATCTTCCAGCCCCTTCTCTTTGGACTGATTGGAGCAGAGGTATCTATTGCATCTCTCAGACCAGAAACTGTGGGTGAGAATTTCAAAGTAGTGTTTTTGCTAAAATCAACTTTTTATATTCAGTTGTAGTATCTGTAGTAGGTTTATATTTGGTGGTTCCCATTGTCACAATTATATAAAAAGTTAATACTGATCTTTTAAGCAGTTGGTTAGAAAAGAATGTTTGTCAATCTAAGACAGTAAATTTTATGCCTTAAATATTGTTGCTTGTAAAGAAAAGTGTCGCTCTTAACTACTATCAAGAAAATGCAGGCCTTAAAATTTTTTTCCAACGATAAGAATGTTCATCTAGGCTTGTCCTGATCAAGGGCCAGAATTTTAAAGATAATTAGGCAGTTCTATAATATGTATCCATGGGATAGAAATGTTTGTTCATTCATTCTTTTATTCATTCATACATTCAAAAGCCATCATATTAAAACTGTTGACTTTTAGTACCATACTCAAAAATTAATTTGTACACGTATACAGATGGTCCCCGACTGACGATGGTTTGACTTAGGATTTTTTGACTTTACCATGGTATGAAAGTGATATGCAGTCATTAGAAACCATACTTCGAATTTTGAATTTTGATCTTTTCCCCGGCTAGCGATATGCCATATGATCCTTTCTCGAGATGCTGGGCAGCCGCCAGTGAGCTGCAGCTCTAGTCACCACAGGATCATGAGGGCAAACGACCCATACACTTCTACCCTTTCTGTTTCTCAGTTTCAGTAAGTATTCAAGAAATTACATAAGATAGTGAACATTTTATTATCAAATAGGCTTTGTATTGGATGATTGCCTAACTGTAGGCTAATGTAAGTGTTCCTAGTACATTTAAGGTAGGCTAGGCTAAGGTATGATATTTGGTAGGTTAGGTGTATTAAATGCATTTTTTTCTTTTTCTTTCTTTCTTTCTTTCTTTTGGTGAGGAAGATTGGCCCTGAGCTAACATCTGTTGCCAATCTTCCTCTTTTTGCTTGAGGAAGATTGTCGCTGAGCTAACACCTGTGCCAGTCTTCTTCTAATTTGTATGTGGGATACCGCCACGGCATGACTTGAGAGCGGTGCTAGGTCCACACCTGGGATCCAAGCCTGGGAACCCTGGGCTGCTGAAGCGGCAGGTGCGAACTTAACCACTATGCCACCAGGCCAGCCCAAAGTGTATTTTTGACTTACAATATTTTGACTTAAAGTTGACTTTCAACTTATGATTGGTTTATCAGGATGTAACCCCATCGTACATCAAGAAAGACCTGTACTCATTATTTCCTTCTTTTCTTGCATCACAGTATTATTCCGTCCATACTAGGGATCCCATCCCTGCCACCTCCTTCTAGATCTCACACAGAGTCTCCCCTTTTTCTGACACATCTTCAGATATCCTTGTCACAGCTTTCTCTTCTGCAGAATTGAAACAGATTTTAATCTCTCCTATCTTAAAATAGTATCTTTCTATTCTGACGCATGTGACAACATAGATGAACCTGAGGACATTACACTGGGTAAGATAAGCCAGTTACAGAAAGACAAATCCCGCATGATCCCACTCCTGTGAGGCATCCAGAGGAGTCAAATTCATAAGGACAGAAAGGAGAGCGGTGGCTGCCAGGGTTTAGGCGGGGAAATGGGGACTTGCTGTTTAATGGGTGTAGAGTTTCAGCTTTGCAAGATGAAAATGTTCTGGAGATTGGTTGCACAAAAATGTGAGTGTTTAACTTAATGCTGCTGAACTGTACACTTAAAAATTGTTAAGATGGTAAATTTTACGTGTATTTTACCACAGTCAAAATTTGAATAAATATATATACATATATATATATATATCCCTTCTTCATTTCACTTCCCCCCTCACCTACCACTCTCTCTCTTCCTCTTTTCAAACTTTTCTAAAGAGGTAACTGTGTCCCCCTTTTCCATTTCAACTCTCATGCCCTCCCTCAGAACATTTCAGCCCAGCTTCTGCCCCATTCCACAACCAGCCCCGCCCTCACCACGGTCGTATTGCTGGATACACGAAATACGTGTTAGTCTTGACTTGACTTGATCTCTCAGCAGCATTGGACGCTATTGACCTCTTTACAACACTTTTTACGTTGAATTTTTACATTTTCCAGTGCCCTCTGAGTCTTCCTTTACACTATATATGGCTTAAGTGCTGCTCTTCCTCCAAGTTCTTTCAAAAGATTTCTACACTTCACGCTGGGTATCATTTCTCTGAGCTCAGCTACACTCAGTGGCTTCGATTATAAACTATGTAATTGCAAAATCTTTATCTCGAATTCAACATAGCCAGTTGCTGCTTGGACATCACCACTTGTAAATCCCACAAAACTTGAGGCTCAGTGTGTCCAAGGCTTCCTCATCATCCTCCCCAGACTGCTCCCTCCTGGGAATGGGATCGTCCCTTTTGTATCTTGTACTTAAGGCAACAAATACTTTTGAAAATCTACCACGCTGGGAAAAATGCCCTCCAATAAAGAGCCACAGAACCTTTTCATAAAGAAACCATGTTGCAGATTCACAATAGAGCATCAAGCAATGTCTGTCTGGTGTTTTACCAGCCTCTTGAACTTGAGAAAGTTATTTATCCTTTCTGATCTTCATTTTTTTTCAACTGTAAAGTGAGAATAATTACTCCACAGGTTGTAAAGATTAAGTAAAGAGATGCATTTAAAGCTTAATACAGAACCTAGCACAGAGCAAGCACTCAACAAATGTTACTTTTTCAAAAACCACCCTATTACCTAGTACTCACCTTAGCTTTGCCTTTCTCAGGTCCGGTAGCTTGCCTTGCCCTAGTCACAATCTCTTATTTTGCAAATCAGAATGAACTTACCTTTATCAGCAAAGGATTCTGAAGGACTGAACGAAGTAGCTGTACACATCAGCCAGGGTGATGGGCAGTCAGTGCACACACCAGTATGGGGAAACAGGTGTAGAAGCCAGTGTCTATTCTGACTGGTCAGTGCCCAGCCAGCTCTCTTCTGACTGCCTGATTGCCTCCATACTTGCTGATAAATATTTTGAATATCACCTCTGGTCTTATCCTCTGTAAAGAATTCTCAACCACTTTGATGAAAATATTAAGTTTTTTCTCTTCTGCGCCCTCTTACCGGTATATTTACACTGCACTCACCTTTTGGTTCTTTATGTTTCTGTCTTCCTCTGACTTTGGAGTTCATGGAGGCAAAGTCTGTACGTTATGCGTGTTTGGGTATCAGAACCTAGTCCAAATTCTGTTATGCGTAGTTATAGTTTAATAAATTCTTGTTAAATAAACACATGGGAAAAAGTGTGGTTCTTGCTATAAAGCATAAGATAAATAACATTCAAATCTCCTTTGTGGAAATTCAAATATATTTAGTTAATTTCTGGCTTTAATTTAGGGCAAATACCTTCTTTTAAACAAATGGTCTGATTGATCCTTAATATTGATGTTTTGACAAATTATGCCTAATCATTTTTGTCTTTTTAATTTTTTAATGTTTTTAGATTATTTCTGTTGATAGAATTTTGAATCAATAATCAGGAGATTCCATTTCTTCCCCAGTATTTCGTTATGTCTAAAAATTGAGTATTTCTTACAGGCCTTTGTGTTGCCACCCTGGGTATTGCAGTACTGATACGAATTTTGACTACATTTCTGATGGTGTGTTTTGCTGGTTTTAACATAAAGGAAAAGATATTTATTTCATTTGCATGGCTTCCAAAGGCCACAGTCCAGGTAATGATGGATCTTAACTCCTATTTCAATATGATCCCTTAAAATTTTGAATAAGAGGGCTTGTCCAAATTTGGTGAACAAAAGTAACTAAAGTTTGATTTATGAAAAGAATTTTTACTAATCTACTCTAAAAGTTTTATTTTTGGTATGCTGATTCCTTTAATATGATGGCTCATTTAAATTTCTTTAGATCTCCAGGGTACAACTGAAAATCCAATAAATCCCTATGTTACTAGAAAGCAGTAGTAGAGGGAGGGAAGAGTTTGAATTTTCATCAGTCAGAGCTCTCTGAATCACCTAGAGATTTTTCGTTTTGATGTCTTCTAAGAAGAGAGTGAAACAGAAATAGCGCGGCCCATGTTAGTGTTTGGAAATACTTCACTGTCAATATGATTGATGATCAGTTATGCTCAACCTCGGTCTTTATATATAATGGAGAAAGATTTATTGAGAAACAACTCAGAAAATGCTTTATTGATTTCCTAGATTATTAGTTAATATTAAATTTTTCAAACTAGCTGTACTTCCTGTCAGTTGTCTCAATCACATGACCCAAAATTTGTGCACTCTAACAAGGCACTAACAGGTGCTTGAAATTATTGACCATGCATTTGGTAGAATACCTATAATTGCTAATTAAATTAGAACTGTATAGATTATCATTTGTTGCAAATAGCCCTGATTGTATTGTATATTTTCAGACTAATTATAGCAAACAAGATTTAACTGTTGCATCCTTGATTATTTTGCAATTATTTAAATATGTAAATTTCTATTTCATGAGATGAAAATCAGATATTTTTAATTTAGGAAACTTTGAGGGTTGTGTATGCTCTGTAACTATATGCCAGATTTGGTGTGGCTATAGGTTTGGGCATTATCCCAGAGAAGTTTTTTTTTCATCAGACTTTGAAAGATGTCTGGGACATAATGGCTAAGAATACTGTGAGGTTTATATGGTACAATAAGTGGAATAGTTTCTCCCTCAGTGTCTCCAGCTTCTACACTACTTCTGGTAACTTTATTAGGTAACTATCAAAATAATTACTCTAGTAGCTTTGGTTTGAAAGATTTGTTTCTAAAGGTTAAAATTTGAAAGACAGCACTTTCCTGCTGTCAAAGCAAATTTATAATAAGGAGAAATTATCTTGGATGTGGTGAATAATGTATGTACTGTGAAGCAAGTATTGTATGGAATTTTCTTTTTTCTTCTTTTGCCACTGCCTAAGAAACAAGACTTTCTTGTATGTTTTTTTCCATATTAGTGTTCTTCAAACTTTTTGGTCCATGACCTGCTGTAAGAAATATATTTTAAATCACAATATATTTTAAATCAGCATACCTACAAACCTCAAAACATACACACACAACGGAGAACTGAAAGAGAAATATACATTGTAATGAGTGCAGTTCTTGCCAAGACTTCTTGAAATGTTGAATTAGTTATGGTACAAGGAACCTGAAATAACAAAGAGCCCTCACATACAGGGACTAAGTGAGATAGATTTTTCCTTCTCTCCCACCAGCAGTCCAGCATGGACACTCCAGAGCTGGCAGGGTGACACTGTCCTCAGCATGTGCCTTCCATCAGTTCACCATTTCTCATCAGGGGGAAGGGGAAAAAGAATGATGTGCAAGTGTCCATTTCTCTTCAGGGAACAATCCAAAAGTAGCATTTATCACTTCTGCTCACCTCTCAGTGGCCAGAACTTAGATATATAGCTTCATCTAGTTGCAAAGAAGGATGAAAAAAAGTCTTGGTTTGGACAGCAATGTGACCAGCTAACACTCAGGAGTTCTAGTTTAGAAGGGAAAAGGGGCATTCAGATATTTGTGGGCAATTAGTAGTCTCTGCCATTGTGTCTCATCCACACCAGCATTCTCTCTTCTGATTCATTGTCCTAGAGGACAACATTGTTGTGTTTTGTGGAATAAGGGAATAACCAGATTGATTAATATATTATTTTCCCAAGTGCACTAATATGGCATTTTGCCTCTAAAAGAAAATGAAGGTTTTCATAATACTTCCCAGTAGACAAATTTTAAATAAAACATTTCACCAAGACCTAAGGCAAAGAGTTCACCAAATACCTAATAAGATTACCTTCAAGTTTTGACAGTGCCTACCACTTTCAGGTTTCTTTATGTTTAACAATTAGTTTAGCTCTATAGCAATACATATTCTTATGTTTTTTCATTTAAAACTTTGCCATCTTCCAGTAAGTATCACTACACTTTTTTTAAAAGATTGGTATCTGAGCTAACATCTGCTGCCAATCTTCTTTTTTCTTCTTCTTCTTCTCCCCAAAGCCCCTCAGTACACAGTTGTACATTCTAGTTGTGAGTGCCTCTGGTTGCGCTATGTGGGACGCCGCCTCAGCATGGCCTGATGAGCGGTACCATGTCCACCCCCAAACTAGCAAAACTCTCAGCCGCTGAAGTGGAATATGCAAACTTAACCACTCGGCCACAGGGCTCACTGCACTTTTTCATCTTGTTCTTTTTTAATTCCAGATTCCTGAAGATAAAAGAGTGAGATGACCAGTGACTTTCTTTACTCATAAGGAATTTAGTATACAGAATCGTCTTATAGTCAATTATATCATGAGGCTGTATTTACCTTGTGTTTTGAAATATATTTGCCTGATATTTTTGTAACCCTGCCTTCTGCAACTAAGTACATATGAATCACCATCCCTTCCCCATGCCAGGGCAGGAGAATTTTCAGAATACCAAAACCAATTGCAGTACACTTTGAAAGAAAGAACTTTCTTAGTTGAACAAAAGAACAAGCAGTTTGTTTTTGCAAATGATAAAATAATTCACCTTTTTTCTATGTGCCTGTCTTATATGCCTGTGTCCAACTTTACCATTAAACTTTTACAGGCTGCAATAGGATCCGTGGCCTTGGACACAGCAAGGTCACATGGAGAGAAACAATTAGAAGAATATGGAATGGATGTGTTGACAGTGGCATTTTTGTCCATCCTCATCACAGCCCCAATTGGAAGTCTCCTCATTGGTTTGCTGGGCCCCAGGCTTCTCCAGAAAGCTGCACATCAAAATAATGATGGAGAAGTTCGAGGAGAGCCCTCTGAAGAAGTTTAGAGGTGAAAAGAGAGAATGCTAAATATATGATTAGAAAGCTGTACCAGAGGCTGCTTTTATCAAGATAGATATTGAAATATATAATATTTAAGCTTAAAATGTAACAGAACTTAAAGTGTGGTTATTTCTTTAAACAGCATTTTCAGCCATTACCCTTTCCATGTAGGTGGTAATGTTCTACATTTCTAGCCTGATTTCTCTATCTTCTTCTTTTTGCTTCAAACACTCCATCATTATCTTAATCTGTGTGGGGAGAAATACTCTTTAATGTACTACCACGATATCAGATTAACAGGGGAAAGACCGAGTTCGGTGTGGCGTTCTGCTGGCCAACAGCTCGCTCTGAGTGACTGTTGCCGCCACAGTTTTATGATGCGTGGCCACCTAGCCTCTCATGCCTTGAGTTGTTTTTGGATCCTCTTTTCTTTTTAAATACATTGTAATCTCTCATCAGTTTCTCCCCTCGCTTTCCCTGTTAATCTGCCTCTTCTCCATTTCTGCCCCTCTTACTACCTTTCTGTGAAGTATTGTAACTGATTGGCCCCACCAAAATTTTTATGTACACAAAGTATCTTCATTGGCTCTTCCTCTTGCACCTATTTGGATGACAAAAGCCCTCATTCAACTTCCTGCCTGGCTCCACAGAGTCCCCCACTTCAGTGGCCCCTCTGAGTTTGCCTCCCGCTAAGACGTGCCCTGGTCTAGCCCTTTCTTAGTTGTTTCTTGTGACCCACGTCTTCAGGCTCTTCCTGTTCTCTAGGTGACAGAGAGCCAATTTTCAAATCTATGCCACTCTCAAGAATATCATATTAATCAGGGTAAGTTAAGCTGCTATAATGAAGAAACAAGAAATACAGTACTTAAAAGAAAATGGAAATTTATTTACCTCTCATGAAACTGGCTGCCTGGTCGATGCTGACAGGGTTACTCTGCTCATGAGGTCTACTGAGATTTGTGTCCTTTTTTTTTTCGGAGGAAGATTAGCTAACATCTGCTGCCAATCCTACTCTTTTTGCTGAGGAAGGCTGGCCCTGAGCTAACATCTGTGCCCATCTTCCTCTACTTTATATGTGGGACGCCTGCCACAGCATGGCTTGCCAAGTGGTGCCATGTCCGCACCCAGGATCCGAACCAGCGAACCCTGGGGCCGCCAAAGTGGAATGTGCGAACTTAACCGCTGCGTCACCAGGCCAGCCCCGATTTGTGTCCTTCTGTCTTGATGTTCCGCCACGCCCTAGCTTAGGACACAGGTTGGAAGTAGATCTCTCCCATGTCTCCTTTCTAGCCTTCAGGAAGAAGGAAAAAAGAAAGTCCAAGGCAAGCAATTTATTTTTAAGAAAGTTGTGAGGAAGTTAGACACATCTCTTCTCTTACCTTCTATTGGTGATAACCACACCCAGCTATGAGGAAGCTGAGAAGTGTCTGTCAATAAACATTCACATTCCTATGAAGATGGAAAGATCAGATTTGGGAGTCAGAGGTACCATTGTATTGGGTGTTACCATCACTTAGTAGCATGTTCTTGCATGTTAACAAGGGCTTTCTAAAGATAGTACCTTTGACCAAAAAACTGACTTCTGTGGCAGGAATTTCAGACGTTGTGACATGACAACAGAGATGATATTAGAAGAAAGGCTTATCTGCATAGGTCATATTTTATCCCACTTATTCAACAGACCATCTTGGCTTTTGTGTATCACCCGTAAGTTTCTCTTTAGTCTAGGTCAACTCCTGCCTAGTTGCTAGAATAATCATGTTTAAATACAGTTTACACCTTTTATCATGCTGTATACCTGAAGCGTTTATTACTTATCACTTCCCATCTAAACTCTTTAATCTAGAATTTGAAGTTGAAGCTAATCTTGAAGGAGATATTAAATACGTATTAAATGAATGAATTAGAATCTTCTGATCCCACCAAGCTGATCTGCATATAGCCTGTCCACTCCTCTCGTCATTAGACTACCATTCCAGCCACTGCCACCATGACTTTCACCCCTGTCCAAAACTAGCTTAATTCTTATTAAGCTAACACAATATGAAGCCTTAACAGGCTTAATTTTTATGTCAGCCTGACACTGGTTACTCCATGGTAATATATTCCCTTAGTGTTTGTGCTGTCAGTTTGGACTGGGTTAATTCATGCCGAAGTTCAGACAGATGTTTCAAACTGCACTTCGTTGGTTAGGTGCCCCTTGGTGGTACCATAAACCGAATGCTCGTCTGGTCCTCCACTTTCACAGACTCTGAAACTAGATCCATTCAACAAATACTTACTAAAGGGCTTTGGTGACCCAGGCACATTATTAAGACTAATATTGTTCGTGTCCTTAAGGATCTGACAGTCTGATAGAAGAGAGAGACAATTAAACAAGAGATTGAAGAATGGTGTGATAAGTGCTGTGAGGCAAGAAGTACAGGAGTGCTAGGGAGCTCGCAGCAGGAGCCCCCAGCTAATCCAGGGGGTGGCCTCGGCTGGGACATGGGGGACGATGAGGACCTGGACAGCAAAGGGCACGTGAGACCGAAGGGCGCAGCAGTTAGCGCTCGTTCCCACCTTCACCAGTAGTTTAAGTACCAGGCTTTGAATACTTACTAACTTATACAAAGTACAGTTAGTATAAGTAAATGAGAATGTTATTATAAATATCCAAGTCCCCAAAGAAGTATCAGAAATGGAACTTCAGTGTGAAGAAATAGTTGAAGAGCCCACTAAGCCCCTGCCGATAGCGTGTTCCATTTTGCACAGCAGGCAGCAAGCTCTTTCCTCCCTCTCCTCGGTGGATGGCCACTGTCTAAATCTCTGTGACTCTGTCCAGTACTGGCCTCTGCAGGGCTCACCGTGTGAAGTCTCAGGTTCATCACCACATCCTAAGTCACAGCTCTTGACTTGGTTGGTGAACTCAGAGTTAACTTGATACAGAGTGTTGACTCCCACCAAGCTAATTTACTCCACCCCAACCACAGATAGAAAGGGTTACTTTAACCTCTGGGTGCCTGAAAGAAGGCTGTATGTACCCTACACACACTTCTGTCAGAGGACTTAGAACCTTTTTTCAGTTTTTTTTTTTTTTTACAGGTTTGTCTCCTATTAAATCAGCCCCTTAGGGGTGGGAGCCTTGCCTTGGTCATCTTTGAATCCTCAGCACTTTGCACAGGGCATGGAACACAGTAGGCATTTAATAAATGTTTGTTGACCAAATCAGGAGATCCTCTTCCAGTATCAGAAAACTCCTTGCCACTTAAGAGTTCAGATCTTAGACTGCTTCATCTGTCTCAGTCAGCGCGGGCTACTACAGCAAAACACCATAGACGGAGGGGCTTAAACAGCAGACGTTGACTTTCTCACAGTTCTAGACACTTGAAGTCCAACAGGAGGGTGCCAGCACGATTAAGCTCTGATGAGGGCTCTCTTCCTGGCTTGCCGATAGCCTCCTCTCCCTGTGTCCTCACATGGTGGGGAAATAGAGGGGTTTGGGGCAGAGTGTGCAGCCTCTCTGGTCTCTTCTTATAAGACACTAATCCCATCATGAGAGCCCCACCCTCAAGACTCGTCTAAACCTAGTCACCTCCCAAAGGCCCTACCTCTAAATACCATCACACTGGAGGTTAGAATTTGCTGCGACACAATTCAGTCCACAGCAGGGGTGTCAGAGTTCCAAGGATGGTGCTAGATAAACAGAATAAATTCTTGTTCTTCAGTGCCCTTTTCTCCTAGGGCTGGTGTCATCCATCTTCCCTCTGAGAAGCTCTTTTTTTTTTTAAGCAGACTAAGTTTCAGCTCTTTAAGTATTAACTCCAAATAACCCTGATGAGATTTGAGTGTCCTCAAAATTTCCTCAGCCATAGATTTGCAAATGATCTCATCCATTACATTCTTTAAAAATAATATTATTTTTTCTGATTACAAAATAATATATTTCCATTGCAGAAAATTTAGAACACAGAAAAGTGCAAAGAAGAAAACTGAAACTACTCTTAATGTAAACACCCATTTTATGATTCTTTTAAATTTTGCTCTTACAGTTTTGGGAGGTGTCTTATTTTCAGAAAGATATATCATCCACTGAATTAGTTGGGTGAAAGGTAACATAAATACTTTATATTTGAGTTCCGTGAAGATATATAGATTGAAGAATTTTTGTTGTCTATAATGAATGCTAAGCTTTCCAAAAAAATCATTTATTCACCTGGTAATATTCAAATATTCACTTTGCAATGAATAAAACAGACAAATCCCTGCCTTCATGGAGCTTATGTTTTAAAATCCATTCATTCACTCACTCGAAATATTCTCATAACATGCCTACTATGTGCCAGGCATTATGGTTGCTGGGGAATACAGTGATGAACATGATAGTCAAGGGCTCTGTTTGGTGGAACTTGTATTCTAGTTGGGAGATTGACCCTGTGGGGAATACAAATATGAATGAGACATGATACTTGCCTCCAAGAACCTTACAAGAAAATAAAATATGTACAAATAGCTGTAATCCAAAGGAAGGATTCAGAGTCTGAGTGAGGGGAACTTCTTAAAGGAGATGACACTTGAATTGGACCTTCAAGGGTGGCTATGGTTTGCATTGGTGGGTTAATATTAGGGAGTAAGGTGAAGAAAGGATTAAGTAGGTGGAGGGCCAGTATATTAGCAAAGTTTAAAAACAGTAAAGCTTAGGATATAGTAAATGATTGACACTTAAGGTTGATAGAATTAGTGAGAGGTAAGACTGGAAGAGAAGATTGGCACTTAATTCATACCAAATATATCATTAGCCAAATTTCTATTTTTATTGAAGTGCTTTCAGAAGTACAGAACCATTTATATAGAAGATATTTTAAAAACTATTTTTGGGGCCGGCCCCGTGGCTGAGTGGTTAAGTTTGCGTGCTCTGCTGCGGTGGCCCAGGGTTTCGCTGGTTTGGATCCTGGGCGCAGACATGGCACTGCTCGTCAGGCCACATTGAGGCGGCGTCTCAAACTCCACAACTAGAAGGACCTGCAACTAAGATATACACCTATGTACCAGGGGGGATTTGGGGAGATAAAGCAGGGGAAAAAAAAAAAAAAGATCGGCAACAGTTGTTAGCTCAGGTGCCAATCTTTAAAAAAAAAAACTATTTTCATCATATTAAATTTATTGAAAACTGCTGTCATGAATAAGGTTCTCCTTGTTCCTCAGAAGTTTTTTGCTTTCAGTGGCATTGATGTTAATATAAACAATTTAATTATTTTTAAGTTGCTGTTAATTTTTTACGAGAAAAAATATCAGATGTTTCTTTAGATGTTGTTTAATCCATTATTAGATGTTCATCACATTGTCCTTAAATAAATGAAGGACATTATTTTTTAAACATTTCTGAACGTATTTCTATATGAATAATTTCTGTAGTTCTCCGTAGCAGGTGGGAATTGCTTCATGCCATTTTGGGAGCAAGTAACATCACAAGTGTTAGTTGACTAACTCAAATCTGGCCTGAGCCCTCTGACCTGGTGAGAATTCCAAAACGCCATTTGTTGATGTGCCCTTCACTTCTTTAGATGGACCCGGAAGCACTTCACCTCCAGCAGTCCACTGCATCTGAGGCACAGAGCCGTGCCCTGGAGGTCATCGGACTTCTCTCAAAGGTCCTTCCTCCCAGTATCCTTGGGGATCTACCTGCTTTCCCTTTCCCTACCATGAGAACAAAGCGTTTAACCCTATAAGCACAAAAGACTTTGTCTACTCTTCTAAAACAAGGAGGAAAATAACTTTCCATCTTTGCTGAGATGTCTACACCATGCTGAAGGTGGGAGGGGGTTACAATGAAAAGAGAATTTCTCATTGTCACCCAAGAAAGAGTTGTAATCTGAATCAGATCTTAAGTGATAAATAGGAAAAGGAGAAAGAGAACACTGCCGATAGACAAACTAGAAAAAACACAGAGGCAAAAAGGAGTACTGTCTGCAGGAGGAAAAGTTCGGATTATCACAAGAAAAATTAGATACAAAAGAGCAGTTTGTCCTTCTAAGAAGTTTGGATATTCTCCCATAATAGTTGTTTTTGTCTATATTTTAGGAAGCTTGGAGATTCCATTAGAGGAACCTTATAGACAACCTTTGGGATTGAGAAATCAAGGCTTCTGGGCCCACCTTCAACCAGAGCAGTTCTGCTTTCATTTGTTTCCTATGAAGGTTATTTTGTGAGGGGGAAAAGCCAAAGGTTCTATACTGATAACAGGATATTGTGTTTACTTTGTACCAAGCCCTATTCCAGACACTTGCCAGGTATCAATTCATTTATTCTCACCACCACATCCTTTACAGTGAGAAAACCGAAGCTCAAAGAGATCATGTAATTGCCGGTGGTCCCATAGCTAAAAAGTGGCAGCGCTGAACTTTGAACCCTGACGGTCATGACCCCACAGACTATGCCCTTTTACGATTGCACTATACTTAAGCTGATTTAAGGGGAAATACGATCTGAGTTTTGATAAATTACTTCTGGCACGTGCAGCCCCTGGCGCTGTTTTTTGGCTAACGGGCTCTGTGACGTCAACTCTGTCCCTGGACTTGTATAACCCAGTAGGTCAATAGTCAGAAAAGACTGAAAACACATCAGGCGGTCCCAGGTGATCCTGGAACCCACGCCTCCGCAGGCCGAGGTGGCCGCCAAGCCACTGGAAGGCGCCGCCGCCGCCAGCCCCGCCCCGCCCCCACCGGCCTGCACCCTCAGGCCCCGCCCCCGACCCCCGACCCCCGACCCCTGCCCCCTGCCCCCTGCCCCGCAGGCCGGCCCGCCCGCTCAGGCCCCGCCCCCGCCCCGCCGCCGCCACCCGCCCCGCCCCGCCCCGCCGCCCCCGCCGCGCCCGCGGCCTTCAGCCTGGCCCCGTGACCCTCGCAGAGGTCCGCTCCTGGCGGCTTCTGCCAGAGCGGCGCGCGGTCTCCGCGGCGGTTGCTGGGTGCCAGGGCCGCTCCTGGGGCGGCGGGGGATGCTAAAGGAATTGTAGGTAGGGTCCATTTTTCTCGACACTGCCCCTTTCCAGGCCCCGGGGCACCAGCGCCTCGTCCCCCGCGCTGGTCCCTTCCGGCGGCCGCGGGAACGCCGCTCCCCCCCCATTCGAGGGAGCGCCCGTCTTCTCCCCACGACGCGGGGCACAGCCGCGGACCCCTCCTCTCCCCCGACTCGGTCCTTCACGCCCTCGCGTCCCTCGCATCGCTGCTCCTGTTCGCTGCCTCCTCTCTCTCGTCTTACAGGTACTCACAAGTAAGAAAAAAGCGGGTCTGTCAGTCCAGACCGCACAATCCATTTTATTCAGCGCAGCCTGTTGTACAAATAGTGAATACCTGCACAGGAGCCTTCACGCGCGCCTGTGACTGGAGACGTGGCCCAGGATTGGCTGCTGATGCAGGGAGAGCGCTCCTCCGTGCTCCTTCACCCTGCCCCGCTCCCGGTGTTGGCTTTCTCACAGTGGACCGCGCTGTAGCTCAGTGCGTTTAGAGGATGGGACAGCTGTTGCACATGCACCGTGTGTCAGGCGCATCATTTAGGAGGCCGCCCAAGAGCTCTGCAGGCCCACGCCAGGCCCCTGACGCCCTCCAAGTGTGCCCTGTAGTCTGTGACAGATCAGACGCAGTGATGGAGAGGGCGATTGGCCCGGTGGCACTGAGGGAGGCCACACCCTACTCCCTGGTTTTTCGCAGGGAGGTAAATAGAACTGTTATTTGTGCAATACAAATGCAGAAAATTAACAGATTACTATCACATCTAAAACATTAATGCGCCAAACGTCTTAGTCGTTTGGCACATTATGAAAACCTATGAAATGCTATTCATATTTGTTACTTTCTATGAGTACCAGAATTTATACTTGTGTTTCTGTCAGTTGATTCTCTCTTGTCATAAGCTCCTGCCCATTACCAGACAAAAAGAAAGAGGCAGGTGCAGGGATAGTAATATATAAGGTAACATTTTGATAGCAGTCCTCTTTTTGTGCATAATTTTCATACTCATCCTGTTTATACACTCTGTGAGATAGAGTTAGTTAACAAAACTCCATTTTACTGAAGAGGGAACTACATAATGACATTGAACAGGACCTGGAACATAGTAAAATATGCATTCAGTATATATTTGTTGAAGAGATAAATGGATAAGATTCTCAAGGAGCCATGCCTTATTCACCTTTGTAATCCCGACACCCAGAGCTAAGTCTAGCAATAGTAGCCCCACAAATATGAGTCAGAGAAGTTGAGTGACTTGCTCAGAGATGGGCATATGTCACATCTTTTTAAGGAATCTACTGCTTTGCCAAGCGTTGTGAATACAACGGTAAGGAAGACTGGTAAGATTCCTGTTCTCATGGAGGTTAAATTCTGGTGAACAAAGATAGAAAATAAACAGGTAATATATGAACAAGGAAGTGTTGATAATGGTGAGTGCAGTGAAGAAGTAAAACCGTGTGAAGTGAGAAAGACTAGGGGAGGGGTTACTTTAGATTGATTGGTTAGGGAAGGCCTCTCTGAGGAGCTGACATTTGTGCTGGCCTCAGTGATATAAAAAAGCCAGCCACAGGGGCTGGCCCCGTGGCCGAGTGGTTAAGTTCGCGCACTCCGCAGCAGGCGGCCCAGTGTTTCGTTAGTTCGAATCCTGGGCGTGGACATGGCACTGCTCATCAGACCACGCTGAGGCAGCGTCCCACATGCCACAACTAGAAGAACCCACAACGAAGAATACACAACTATGTACCGGGGGGCTTTGGGGAGAAAAAGGAAAAAATTAAAAAATCTTTAAAAAAAGCCAGCCACAGAAATATTTGGGGCCAGAGGATTTCAGGTAAAGGGAACTTCAATTGCAAAAGCCGTAAGGTATGAAAGAGCTTGACTCTTTCAAGGAACATCATAAAGACCGCTGTAGCTGGAATGTAGAGACAGCGGTACAGGATAAGCATGAAGAGATAGGGAGGGGCGAAATCAGGTAGTGCTCTGAATCAGCCATGGCAATATACCCATGGTATACATTTGGAATGTATGTAAAGTGTGATGAGAAACTAGTACAGAGTGTTTCGGAAGGGAGTAATCTGATTACTTTATGAAAAGGTTTGTTCCACCTGTCATGTGAATGGGTCATAGGGATGGGGAGCAGATTAGTAGCAGAAGACACTTGCAGTAATCCAGGAGGGAAGGAAGGACAGTAGCTTGGGCTAAAGTGGTAGGAAGTAGATGGCTGTGAGATAGATTTGGAGGCAGAGCCTACAGACTTGATGATGTTTTAAATATAGAGGTGAGAAAAAAAAGGGGAGCTCCTGATTTTCATCTTGAGCTTGAGTGGATGGTTGTGCCCTTTACCAAATGGAAAAGACTAGGGAAGAAATAGTGTGTGTGTGTGTGTGTGGGGGGGGGTATATTCTTGTTTTGCTCACCTTAAGTTTGATGTGCTTATTAGAAATCTAAAGTAATTTGGGAGTCGAGTTCTGTGTAAGGGACGAAAGATAAAAGTTGAGAGTCATCAGCATGTAGGAAAAACTACCTAGAGAAAGTGTGTTTGTAGAGTATTCCAATGATCAGAGGTAACGCCGAGGAAAAGAAGCAACCAAAGGAGATGGAGAAGGAGTATCTGGTGAAGAAAACCTGAAGAGTATGATGACTTAAAAGCCAAGACAACAAAGCATGGCCAATGGTATTGAAACATGCTGAAGAGTCACGTAAATAAAGAGATCTGACCATTGGATTTTGGCAACATATGGTGATGTGCTCTGACAAGCACAATGAAGACGAAACGTGACGTGAAGAAATGGACATAGCACAGACTTCTCAAGATACTTTACTATGAAGAGTTGAGAAACGGAGGTAACAGAGGAATATGTGGGGTCAAATTAGGGTCTTAAAGATGGGGATAAAAAGGCTGATGGGAACGATCCAGTAGAGAGGGGGAAAAATTATAGTATAACAGAGAATGTGTATATTAGAGGAGTAAAGTCTTTGAGGAAACAAGAAGGAATAGGATCCAAAGAACTTGTATGAAGTATTGGCTTAGAAATATGAACATAAAATTTACAGTAATAGGAAGAAAGGTAATGAGTATAAGTAGAGATGCAGGTGGATGGGTAGATTCAGTGATTAGAAGGTGAGAGAGTTTCTGCCTGATATTGATTCACTTTTTCTCAATGAATTATGAGCATGATCAGTAAGAGGAGACTAGGGATGTTTGGGTAGGCAGTTTAAGGGGCAAAGGGAAAGTAGAAAATAATCATTGGGAGGACAGAAGGCAATCATACTTGTCTTAGTCTGGGACGCTGTTATAAAAATACCATAGGCTTATAAAACAACAGAAATTTAAGAATTTTTTTTTCTCTAAGTATATTTTTTTGGTGAGGAAGATTGGTCCTGAGCTAACATCTGTTGCCAGTCTTCCTCCTTTTATCTTTTTTCCTCCCCACAGCCCCAGGACATAGTTGTATATGCTAGTCGTAGGTCATTCTAGTTCTTCTATGTGGGATGCTGCCACAGCACGGCCTGATCATAGGTCCACACCCCGGATCCAAACTGGCAAACCCCAGGCCACTGAAGTGGAGCACACGAACCGAACCACTCAACCCTGGGGCTGGCCCCTAAACAACAGAAATTTATTTCTCACAGTTCTAAAGGCTAGGAAGTCCAAGATCAAGGTGCCAGCCTATTTGCTGTCTGCTGAGGGCCCAATTCCTGGTCCATGGATGGCCAAAAGGGGCAAGGGAGCTCTCAGGGTCTCTTTTAATAAGAGCCTTAATCCCATTCGTGAGGGCTCTGCCCTCATCACATAATCACCTCCCAAAGGCCCCACCTTCTAACACCATCACGTTGGGGGTTAGGATTTCAGCCTAAGGATTTTGAGAAGACACAAACATTCAGTATATAGTAATACTAGAGGAGCATGGTAGCATCGCTGGGCTCGATGGAGTGGCCATTTGATATTTGTGGCCTTCTGAGTGTGTGGCTGAGATAGGGTGGAAAAAAAGATGATAGGAGCCAAGGAGATCAGGAGCTGAAAGACCAGAGTGTGGGGTGGGTAGACTGCCTGGGGATTACTGGTTAGGTTCGTAGCTAAACTAGTTCTTGAACCCAATCTCCTGACTTTGCAGCTCAGTGGGTTACCATTTTACTGAGAAGTGATTCAGATCATTACTCTTTTGTGCCACTTACCCTTCTAGTTAATATAAAAATAAAAAAGTAATTGTGGCCTGATTTTTTTTGGTCCATATATCCAAATTCTAGACTTCATAGGCTGGTGCTTCTGTCTCTCTTGTCCCTTTAATATTTACTTGTTAAATTTTTTGGCTTGGTTTTCCTGGTGTTGTGGGGTGTTTTTTTTTTAACCATTTCCATCAATATGTGTTTATTAAAGTACAGAAGCCTACCTCTTAAATGATAAAGGGAAGGTGAAGGATGAGATTTGGAAATCTCGTTGCCTGTAGAGCTGGGATGACCAGTGACAGGGAGGCCTGATCTGTGTTCACTCTAATAACAATCGTAATAATGGCATTTGGATAGCCCTTTACATTTTGTGCTATGCTTTTATTTTCTCATATCTCATTTGACTTTGTAACTAACTTTTTCAGATGAGGAAACTGAGGCTCAGAGGGGTTAAGGCTCTTGGCCATGGGCACAGCCTAGTAAGCGGCAGCATTATTACACTGTTCTGATACTGAGGCTCACGTTTTTCACTGCAGAAGTTTGCCTAAGTGTTTACACTCCATTATATCCAAAGTGATATCAAAGAAAAACTCTGCTAGGTAGAAAGTAATGGCTGGGTGCAGTCCTCTTACAATGCAAAAATTGTTTGTATATGTTTAAAATCCAACAGTTAATGAGATTAGATATTTATCTACCATCCACTGTGTTAGGTAATTCAAAGAACTCGGAAATGATTATGAAATTTAAACTGGTAGGGAAATAGATGGAAATGCAAGTCATTAAGAGACATTTCTTGGACCGTCTCCCACATACCTTATGTGCTTACACAATACCCTGAATTGACTAAATTCTATATGCAGAGGAGAATGCAGTACCAGTGACATAGCGGACTCTCAGTGAATATTTGTCAAATAAAAGAATGATAATAGTTAAACAAGCAATTACAGTAGTAAGGTGGATGCTGTGAGAAGGGGTAGATGCTATGATAAGGATGCATCCTGGGGGCCGGCCAGGTGGCATAATGCTTAAGTTTGCACACTCCCCTTCGGTGGCCTGGGGTTCACAAGTTCGGATCCCAGGCATGGACCTATACACTGCTCATCAAACCATGGTGTGGCAGCATCCCAGATACAAAATACAGGAAGACTGGCACAGATGTTAGCTCAGTGGCAATCTTCTTCAAGCAAAAAGAGGAAGATTGGCAACAGATATTGGCTCAGGGCCAATCTTCCTCACCCCCCCAAAAAAAAAAAAAAAGAATGCAAAGTGAAGAGAGCTTCCACAAGAAGGACTTCTTACACTGACATAGAGTTTGCTGAGCAAAAAGCAGGGGTGTGGGGTTAGAAGGCAGCATACAGAATGTAAAGTCTCAGAGATGTGATGCATGGCAAGTTTGAAGAACTGAAATTTCATATGCCTGAAGTTTAGAATGTCAAGTGAAGAATGAAGAGATAGGCAGGGACAAGGTTAGCCCTTATTACAGAGGGCTCTGTAAGCTATGTTTAAGGAATTTGGACATTTTTCTTCTATGGGAAGCCATTGATGAATATTAAGCAGGAAGTTCTCATAATTGCCCTACATTTTAGAAGATTACTCTGGATTGTGGAAATTCCACTGGGGAGGACCAAGACTGGAGGCCCTTATGGTGTTTTGGGGGAAAGGTGCTTATGGCCTGGACTGAAATAACGGCAATTTATATGGAGAGAGATGGACAAAGTTTTTAAATATTTAGGAGCCTGATTTAACATGATCGAGTAACTCAGTGGATGTCAGCAAGGAGGGGTAGTCCATAGAAGGAATGACTCCTCGGTTTCTAGTTTGAGCAACTAGGTAGATGGTGGCTCCAATCTCTAAGACAGGAAATTCTCTGAAGAAGGAATAGGTTTGGTGGGGAAAGGTCTTGAATTCAGTTGTGCGTATGTTGAGCTTAAGATACTTGTAAAGACAATCAGGTAGAGATATCCAATGAATAGTTAAAAAAACTAGTCAGAATCTCAAGAGAGCTTC
>NW_027225224.1:0-39358 GCF_041296235.1 Equus asinus
CTAACCAATCAATCTAAAGTAACCCCTCCCCTAGTCTTTCTCACTTCACACGGTTTTACTTCTTCACTGCACTCACCATTATCAACACTTCCTTGTTCATATATTACCTGTTTATTTTCTATCTTGTTCACCAGAATTTAACCTCCATGAGAACAGGAATCTTACCAGTCTTCCTTACCGTTGTATTCACAACGCTTGGCAAAGCAGTAGATTCCTTAAAAAGATGTGACATATGCCCATCTCTGAGCAAGTCACTCAACTTCTCTGACTCATATTTGTGGGGCTACTATTGCTAGACTTAGCTCTGGGTGTCGGGATTACAAAGGTGAATAAGGCATGGCTCCTTGAGAAATCTTATCCATTTATCTCTTCAACAAATATATACTGAATGCATATTTTACTATGTTCCAGGTCCTGTTCAATGTCATTATGTAGTTCCCTCTTCAGTAAAATGGAGTTTTGTTAACTAACTCTATCTCACAGAGTGTATAAACAGGATGAGTATGAAAATTATGCACAAAAAGAGGACTGCTATCAAAATGTTACCTTATATATTACTATCCCTGCACTGCCTCTTTCTTTTTGTCTGGTAATGGGCAGGAGCTTATGACAAGAGAGAATCAACTGACAGAAACACAAGTATAAATTCTGGTACTCATAGAAAGTAACAAATATGAATAGCATTTCATAGGTTTTCATAATGTGCCAAACGACTAAGACGTTTGGCGCATTAATGTTTTAGATGTGATAGTAATCTGTTAATTTTCTGCATTTGTATTGCACAAATAACAGTTCTATTTACCTCCCTGCGAAAAACCAGGGAGTAGGGTGTGGCCTCCCTCAGTGCCACCGGGCCAATCGCCCTCTCCATCACTGCGTCTGATCTGTCACAGACTACAGGGCACACTTGGAGGGCGTCAGGGGCCTGGCGTGGGCCTGCAGAGCTCTTGGGCGGCCTCCTAAATGATGCGCCTGACACACGGTGCATGTGCAACAGCTGTCCATCCTCTAAACGCACTGAGCTACAGCGCGGTCCACTGTGAGAAAGCCAACACCGGGAGCGGGGCAGGGTGAAGGAGCACGGAGGAGCGCTCTCCCTGCATCAGCAGCCAATCCTGGGCCACGTCTCCAGTCACAGGCGCGCGTGAAGGCTCCTGTGCAGGTATTCACTATTTGTACAACAGGCTGCGCTGATAAAAATGGATTGTGCGGTCTGGACTGACAGACCCGCTTTTTCTTACTTGTGAGTACCCTGTAAGACGAGAGAGAGGAGGCAGCGAACAGGAGCAGCGATGCGAGGGACGCGAGGGCGTGAAGGACCGAGTCGGGGGAGAGGAGGGGTCCGCGGCTGTGCCCCGCGTCGTGGGGAGAAGACGGGCGCTCCCTCGAATGGGGGGGGAGCGGCGTTCCCGCGGCCGCCGGAAGGGACCAGCGCGGGGGACGAGGCGCTGGTGCCCCGGGGCCTGGAAAGGGGCAGTGTCGAGAAAAATGGACCCTACCTACAATTCCTTTAGCATCCCCCGCCGCCCCAGGAGCGGCCCTGGCACCCAGCAACCGCCGCGGAGACCGCGCGCCGCTCTGGCAGAAGCCGCCAGGAGCGGACCTCTGCGAGGGTCACGGGGCCAGGCTGAAGGCCGCGGGCGCGGCGGGGGCGGCGGGGCGGGGCGGGGCGGGTGGCGGCGGCGGGGCGGGGGCGGGGCCTGAGCGGGCGGGCCGGCCTGCGGGGGCAGGGGGCAGGGGGCAGGGGTCGGGGGTCGGGGGTCGGGGGCGGGGCCTGAGGGTGCAGGCCGGTGGGGGGGGGGGGGGGCTGGCGGCGGCGGCGCCTTCCAGTGGCTTGGCGGCCACCTCGGCCTGCGGAGGCGTGGGTTCCAGGATCACCTGGGACCGCCTGATGTGTTTTCAGTCTTTTCTGACTATTGACCTACTGGGTTATACAAGTCCAGGGACAGAGTTGACGTCACAGAGCCCGTTAGCCAAAAAACAGCGCCAGGGGCTGCACGTGCCAGAAGTAATTTATCAAAACTCAGATCGTATTTCCCCTTAAATCAGCTTAAGTATAGTGCAATCGTAAAAGGGCATAGTCTGTGGGGTCATGACCGTCAGGGTTCAAAGTTCAGCGCTGCCACTTTTTAGCTATGGGACCACCGGCAATTACATGATCTCTTTGAGCTTCGGTTTTCTCACTGTAAAGGATGTGGTGGTGAGAATAAATGAATTGATACCTGGCAAGTGTCTGGAATAGGGCTTGGTACAAAGTAAACACAATATCCTGTTATCAGTATAGAACCTTTGGCTTTTCCCCCTCACAAAATAACCTTCATAGGAAACAAATGAAAGCAGAACTGCTCTGGTTGAAGGTGGGCCCAGAAGCCTTGATTTCTCAATCCCAAAGGTTGTCTATAAGGTTCCTCTAATGGAATCTCCAAGCTTCCTAAAATATAGACAAAAACAACTATTATGGGAGAATATCCAAACTTCTTAGAAGGACAAACTGCTCTTTTGTATCTAATTTTTCTTGTGATAATCCGAACTTTTCCTCCTGCAGACAGTACTCCTTTTTGCCTCTGTGTTTTTTCTAGTTTGTCTATCGGCAGTGTTCTCTTTCTCCTTTTCCTATTTATCACTTAAGATCTGATTCAGATTACAACTCTTTCTTGGGTGACAATGAGAAATTCTCTTTTCATTGTAACCCCCTCCCACCTTCAGCATGGTGTAGACATCTCAGCAAAGATGGAAAGTTATTTTCCTCCTTGTTTTAGAAGAGTAGACAAAGTCTTTTGTGCTTATAGGGTTAAACGCTTTGTTCTCATGGTAGGGAAAGGGAAAGCAGGTAGATCCCCAAGGATACTGGGAGGAAGGACCTTTGAGAGAAGTCCGATGACCTCCAGGGCACGGCTCTGTGCCTCAGATGCAGTGGACTGCTGGAGGTGAAGTGCTTCCGGGTCCATCTAAAGAAGTGAAGGGCACATCAACAAATGGCGTTTTGGAATTCTCACCAGGTCAGAGGGCTCAGGCCAGATTTGAGTTAGTCAACTAACACTTGTGATGTTACTTGCTCCCAAAATGGCATGAAGCAATTCCCACCTGCTACGGAGAACTACAGAAATTATTCATATAGAAATACGTTCAGAAATGTTTAAAAAATAATGTCCTTCATTTATTTAAGGACAATGTGATGAACATCTAATAATGGATTAAACAACATCTAAAGAAACATCTGATATTTTTTCTCGTAAAAAATTAACAGCAACTTAAAAATAATTAAATTGTTTATATTAACATCAATGCCACTGAAAGCAAAAAACTTCTGAGGAACAAGGAGAACCTTATTCATGACAGCAGTTTTCAATAAATTTAATATGATGAAAATAGTTTTTTTTTTTAAAGATTGGCACCTGAGCTAACAACTGTTGCCGATCTTTTTTTTTTTTTTCCCCTGCTTTATCTCCCCAAATCCCCCCTGGTACATAGGTGTATATCTTAGTTGCAGGTCCTTCTAGTTGTGGAGTTTGAGACGCCGCCTCAATGTGGCCTGACGAGCAGTGCCATGTCTGCGCCCAGGATCCAAACCAGCGAAACCCTGGGCCACCGCAGCAGAGCACGCAAACTTAACCACTCAGCCACGGGGCCGGCCCCAAAAATAGTTTTTAAAATATCTTCTATATAAATGGTTCTGTACTTCTGAAAGCACTTCAATAAAAATAGAAATTTGGCTAATGATATATTTGGTATGAATTAAGTGCCAATCTTCTCTTCCAGTCTTACCTCTCACTAATTCTATCAACCTTAAGTGTCAATCATTTACTATATCCTAAGCTTTACTGTTTTTAAACTTTGCTAATATACTGGCCCTCCACCTACTTAATCCTTTCTTCACCTTACTCCCTAATATTAACCCACCAATGCAAACCATAGCCACCCTTGAAGGTCCAATTCAAGTGTCATCTCCTTTAAGAAGTTCCCCTCACTCAGACTCTGAATCCTTCCTTTGGATTACAGCTATTTGTACATATTTTATTTTCTTGTAAGGTTCTTGGAGGCAAGTATCATGTCTCATTCATATTTGTATTCCCCACAGGGTCAATCTCCCAACTAGAATACAAGTTCCACCAAACAGAGCCCTTGACTATCATGTTCATCACTGTATTCCCCAGCAACCATAATGCCTGGCACATAGTAGGCATGTTATGAGAATATTTCGAGTGAGTGAATGAATGGATTTTAAAACATAAGCTCCATGAAGGCAGGGATTTGTCTGTTTTATTCATTGCAAAGTGAATATTTGAATATTACCAGGTGAATAAATGATTTTTTTGGAAAGCTTAGCATTCATTATAGACAACAAAAATTCTTCAATCTATATATCTTCACGGAACTCAAATATAAAGTATTTATGTTACCTTTCACCCAACTAATTCAGTGGATGATATATCTTTCTGAAAATAAGACACCTCCCAAAACTGTAAGAGCAAAATTTAAAAGAATCATAAAATGGGTGTTTACATTAAGAGTAGTTTCAGTTTTCTTCTTTGCACTTTTCTGTGTTCTAAATTTTCTGCAATGGAAATATATTATTTTGTAATCAGAAAAAATAATATTATTTTTAAAGAATGTAATGGATGAGATCATTTGCAAATCTATGGCTGAGGAAATTTTGAGGACACTCAAATCTCATCAGGGTTATTTGGAGTTAATACTTAAAGAGCTGAAACTTAGTCTGCTTAAAAAAAAAAAGAGCTTCTCAGAGGGAAGATGGATGACACCAGCCCTAGGAGAAAAGGGCACTGAAGAACAAGAATTTATTCTGTTTATCTAGCACCATCCTTGGAACTCTGACACCCCTGCTGTGGACTGAATTGTGTCGCAGCAAATTCTAACCTCCAGTGTGATGGTATTTAGAGGTAGGGCCTTTGGGAGGTGACTAGGTTTAGACGAGTCTTGAGGGTGGGGCTCTCATGATGGGATTAGTGTCTTATAAGAAGAGACCAGAGAGGCTGCACACTCTGCCCCAAACCCCTCTATTTCCCACCATGTGAGGACACAGGGAGAGGAGGCTATCGGCAAGCCAGGAAGAGAGCCCTCATCAGAGCTTAATCGTGCTGGCACCCTCCTGTTGGACTTCAAGTGTCTAGAACTGTGAGAAAGTCAACGTCTGCTGTTTAAGCCCCTCCGTCTATGGTGTTTTGCTGTAGTAGCCCGCGCTGACTGAGACAGATGAAGCAGTCTAAGATCTGAACTCTTAAGTGGCAAGGAGTTTTCTGATACTGGAAGAGGATCTCCTGATTTGGTCAACAAACATTTATTAAATGCCTACTGTGTTCCATGCCCTGTGCAAAGTGCTGAGGATTCAAAGATGACCAAGGCAAGGCTCCCACCCCTAAGGGGCTGATTTAATAGGAGACAAACCTGTAAAAAAAAAAAAAAACTGAAAAAAGGTTCTAAGTCCTCTGACAGAAGTGTGTGTAGGGTACATACAGCCTTCTTTCAGGCACCCAGAGGTTAAAGTAACCCTTTCTATCTGTGGTTGGGGTGGAGTAAATTAGCTTGGTGGGAGTCAACACTCTGTATCAAGTTAACTCTGAGTTCACCAACCAAGTCAAGAGCTGTGACTTAGGATGTGGTGATGAACCTGAGACTTCACACGGTGAGCCCTGCAGAGGCCAGTACTGGACAGAGTCACAGAGATTTAGACAGTGGCCATCCACCGAGGAGAGGGAGGAAAGAGCTTGCTGCCTGCTGTGCAAAATGGAACACGCTATCGGCAGGGGCTTAGTGGGCTCTTCAACTATTTCTTCACACTGAAGTTCCATTTCTGATACTTCTTTGGGGACTTGGATATTTATAATAACATTCTCATTTACTTATACTAACTGTACTTTGTATAAGTTAGTAAGTATTCAAAGCCTGGTACTTAAACTACTGGTGAAGGTGGGAACGAGCGCTAACTGCTGCGCCCTTCGGTCTCACGTGCCCTTTGCTGTCCAGGTCCTCATCGTCCCCCATGTCCCAGCCGAGGCCACCCCCTGGATTAGCTGGGGGCTCCTGCTGCGAGCTCCCTAGCACTCCTGTACTTCTTGCCTCACAGCACTTATCACACCATTCTTCAATCTCTTGTTTAATTGTCTCTCTCTTCTATCAGACTGTCAGATCCTTAAGGACACGAACAATATTAGTCTTAATAATGTGCCTGGGTCACCAAAGCCCTTTAGTAAGTATTTGTTGAATGGATCTAGTTTCAGAGTCTGTGAAAGTGGAGGACCAGACGAGCATTCGGTTTATGGTACCACCAAGGGGCACCTAACCAACGAAGTGCAGTTTGAAACATCTGTCTGAACTTCGGCATGAATTAACCCAGTCCAAACTGACAGCACAAACACTAAGGGAATATATTACCATGGAGTAACCAGTGTCAGGCTGACATAAAAATTAAGCCTGTTAAGGCTTCATATTGTGTTAGCTTAATAAGAATTAAGCTAGTTTTGGACAGGGGTGAAAGTCATGGTGGCAGTGGCTGGAATGGTAGTCTAATGACGAGAGGAGTGGACAGGCTATATGCAGATCAGCTTGGTGGGATCAGAAGATTCTAATTCATTCATTTAATACGTATTTAATATCTCCTTCAAGATTAGCTTCAACTTCAAATTCTAGATTAAAGAGTTTAGATGGGAAGTGATAAGTAATAAACGCTTCAGGTATACAGCATGATAAAAGGTGTAAACTGTATTTAAACATGATTATTCTAGCAACTAGGCAGGAGTTGACCTAGACTAAAGAGAAACTTACGGGTGATACACAAAAGCCAAGATGGTCTGTTGAATAAGTGGGATAAAATATGACCTATGCAGATAAGCCTTTCTTCTAATATCATCTCTGTTGTCATGTCACAACGTCTGAAATTCCTGCCACAGAAGTCAGTTTTTTGGTCAAAGGTACTATCTTTAGAAAGCCCTTGTTAACATGCAAGAACATGCTACTAAGTGATGGTAACACCCAATACAATGGTACCTCTGACTCCCAAATCTGATCTTTCCATCTTCATAGGAATGTGAATGTTTATTGACAGACACTTCTCAGCTTCCTCATAGCTGGGTGTGGTTATCACCAATAGAAGGTAAGAGAAGAGATGTGTCTAACTTCCTCACAACTTTCTTAAAAATAAATTGCTTGCCTTGGACTTTCTTTTTTCCTTCTTCCTGAAGGCTAGAAAGGAGACATGGGAGAGATCTACTTCCAACCTGTGTCCTAAGCTAGGGCGTGGCGGAACATCAAGACAGAAGGACACAAATCGGGGCTGGCCTGGTGACGCAGCGGTTAAGTTCGCACATTCCACTTTGGCGGCCCCAGGGTTCGCTGGTTCGGATCCTGGGTGCGGACATGGCACCACTTGGCAAGCCATGCTGTGGCAGGCGTCCCACATATAAAGTAGAGGAAGATGGGCACAGATGTTAGCTCAGGGCCAGCCTTCCTCAGCAAAAAGAGTAGGATTGGCAGCAGATGTTAGCTAATCTTCCTCCGAAAAAAAAAAGGACACAAATCTCAGTAGACCTCATGAGCAGAGTAACCCTGTCAGCATCGACCAGGCAGCCAGTTTCATGAGAGGTAAATAAATTTCCATTTTCTTTTAAGTACTGTATTTCTTGTTTCTTCATTATAGCAGCTTAACTTACCCTGATTAATATGATATTCTTGAGAGTGGCATAGATTTGAAAATTGGCTCTCTGTCACCTAGAGAACAGGAAGAGCCTGAAGACGTGGGTCACAAGAAACAACTAAGAAAGGGCTAGACCAGGGCACGTCTTAGCGGGAGGCAAACTCAGAGGGGCCACTGAAGTGGGGGACTCTGTGGAGCCAGGCAGGAAGTTGAATGAGGGCTTTTGTCATCCAAATAGGTGCAAGAGGAAGAGCCAATGAAGATACTTTGTGTACATAAAAATTTTGGTGGGGCCAATCAGTTACAATACTTCACAGAAAGGTAGTAAGAGGGGCAGAAATGGAGAAGAGGCAGATTAACAGGGAAAGCGAGGGGAGAAACTGATGAGAGATTACAATGTATTTAAAAAGAAAAGAGGATCCAAAAACAACTCAAGGCATGAGAGGCTAGGTGGCCACGCATCATAAAACTGTGGCGGCAACAGTCACTCAGAGCGAGCTGTTGGCCAGCAGAACGCCACACCGAACTCGGTCTTTCCCCTGTTAATCTGATATCGTGGTAGTACATTAAAGAGTATTTCTCCCCACACAGATTAAGATAATGATGGAGTGTTTGAAGCAAAAAGAAGAAGATAGAGAAATCAGGCTAGAAATGTAGAACATTACCACCTACATGGAAAGGGTAATGGCTGAAAATGCTGTTTAAAGAAATAACCACACTTTAAGTTCTGTTACATTTTAAGCTTAAATATTATATATTTCAATATCTATCTTGATAAAAGCAGCCTCTGGTACAGCTTTCTAATCATATATTTAGCATTCTCTCTTTTCACCTCTAAACTTCTTCAGAGGGCTCTCCTCGAACTTCTCCATCATTATTTTGATGTGCAGCTTTCTGGAGAAGCCTGGGGCCCAGCAAACCAATGAGGAGACTTCCAATTGGGGCTGTGATGAGGATGGACAAAAATGCCACTGTCAACACATCCATTCCATATTCTTCTAATTGTTTCTCTCCATGTGACCTTGCTGTGTCCAAGGCCACGGATCCTATTGCAGCCTGTAAAAGTTTAATGGTAAAGTTGGACACAGGCATATAAGACAGGCACATAGAAAAAAGGTGAATTATTTTATCATTTGCAAAAACAAACTGCTTGTTCTTTTGTTCAACTAAGAAAGTTCTTTCTTTCAAAGTGTACTGCAATTGGTTTTGGTATTCTGAAAATTCTCCTGCCCTGGCATGGGGAAGGGATGGTGATTCATATGTACTTAGTTGCAGAAGGCAGGGTTACAAAAATATCAGGCAAATATATTTCAAAACACAAGGTAAATACAGCCTCATGATATAATTGACTATAAGACGATTCTGTATACTAAATTCCTTATGAGTAAAGAAAGTCACTGGTCATCTCACTCTTTTATCTTCAGGAATCTGGAATTAAAAAAGAACAAGATGAAAAAGTGCAGTGAGCCCTGTGGCCGAGTGGTTAAGTTTGCATATTCCACTTCAGCGGCTGAGAGTTTTGCTAGTTTGGGGGTGGACATGGTACCGCTCATCAGGCCATGCTGAGGCGGCGTCCCACATAGCGCAACCAGAGGCACTCACAACTAGAATGTACAACTGTGTACTGAGGGGCTTTGGGGAGAAGAAGAAGAAGAAAAAAGAAGATTGGCAGCAGATGTTAGCTCAGATACCAATCTTTTAAAAAAAGTGTAGTGATACTTACTGGAAGATGGCAAAGTTTTAAATGAAAAAACATAAGAATATGTATTGCTATAGAGCTAAACTAATTGTTAAACATAAAGAAACCTGAAAGTGGTAGGCACTGTCAAAACTTGAAGGTAATCTTATTAGGTATTTGGTGAACTCTTTGCCTTAGGTCTTGGTGAAATGTTTTATTTAAAATTTGTCTACTGGGAAGTATTATGAAAACCTTCATTTTCTTTTAGAGGCAAAATGCCATATTAGTGCACTTGGGAAAATAATATATTAATCAATCTGGTTATTCCCTTATTCCACAAAACACAACAATGTTGTCCTCTAGGACAATGAATCAGAAGAGAGAATGCTGGTGTGGATGAGACACAATGGCAGAGACTACTAATTGCCCACAAATATCTGAATGCCCCTTTTCCCTTCTAAACTAGAACTCCTGAGTGTTAGCTGGTCACATTGCTGTCCAAACCAAGACTTTTTTTCATCCTTCTTTGCAACTAGATGAAGCTATATATCTAAGTTCTGGCCACTGAGAGGTGAGCAGAAGTGATAAATGCTACTTTTGGATTGTTCCCTGAAGAGAAATGGACACTTGCACATCATTCTTTTTCCCCTTCCCCCTGATGAGAAATGGTGAACTGATGGAAGGCACATGCTGAGGACAGTGTCACCCTGCCAGCTCTGGAGTGTCCATGCTGGACTGCTGGTGGGAGAGAAGGAAAAATCTATCTCACTTAGTCCCTGTATGTGAGGGCTCTTTGTTATTTCAGGTTCCTTGTACCATAACTAATTCAACATTTCAAGAAGTCTTGGCAAGAACTGCACTCATTACAATGTATATTTCTCTTTCAGTTCTCCGTTGTGTGTGTATGTTTTGAGGTTTGTAGGTATGCTGATTTAAAATATATTGTGATTTAAAATATATTTCTTACAGCAGGTCATGGACCAAAAAGTTTGAAGAACACTAATATGGAAAAAAACATACAAGAAAGTCTTGTTTCTTAGGCAGTGGCAAAAGAAGAAAAAAGAAAATTCCATACAATACTTGCTTCACAGTACATACATTATTCACCACATCCAAGATAATTTCTCCTTATTATAAATTTGCTTTGACAGCAGGAAAGTGCTGTCTTTCAAATTTTAACCTTTAGAAACAAATCTTTCAAACCAAAGCTACTAGAGTAATTATTTTGATAGTTACCTAATAAAGTTACCAGAAGTAGTGTAGAAGCTGGAGACACTGAGGGAGAAACTATTCCACTTATTGTACCATATAAACCTCACAGTATTCTTAGCCATTATGTCCCAGACATCTTTCAAAGTCTGATGAAAAAAAAACTTCTCTGGGATAATGCCCAAACCTATAGCCACACCAAATCTGGCATATAGTTACAGAGCATACACAACCCTCAAAGTTTCCTAAATTAAAAATATCTGATTTTCATCTCATGAAATAGAAATTTACATATTTAAATAATTGCAAAATAATCAAGGATGCAACAGTTAAATCTTGTTTGCTATAATTAGTCTGAAAATATACAATACAATCAGGGCTATTTGCAACAAATGATAATCTATACAGTTCTAATTTAATTAGCAATTATAGGTATTCTACCAAATGCATGGTCAATAATTTCAAGCACCTGTTAGTGCCTTGTTAGAGTGCACAAATTTTGGGTCATGTGATTGAGACAACTGACAGGAAGTACAGCTAGTTTGAAAAATTTAATATTAACTAATAATCTAGGAAATCAATAAAGCATTTTCTGAGTTGTTTCTCAATAAATCTTTCTCCATTATATATAAAGACCGAGGTTGAGCATAACTGATCATCAATCATATTGACAGTGAAGTATTTCCAAACACTAACATGGGCCGCGCTATTTCTGTTTCACTCTCTTCTTAGAAGACATCAAAACGAAAAATCTCTAGGTGATTCAGAGAGCTCTGACTGATGAAAATTCAAACTCTTCCCTCCCTCTACTACTGCTTTCTAGTAACATAGGGATTTATTGGATTTTCAGTTGTACCCTGGAGATCTAAAGAAATTTAAATGAGCCATCATATTAAAGGAATCAGCATACCAAAAATAAAACTTTTAGAGTAGATTAGTAAAAATTCTTTTCATAAATCAAACTTTAGTTACTTTTGTTCACCAAATTTGGACAAGCCCTCTTATTCAAAATTTTAAGGGATCATATTGAAATAGGAGTTAAGATCCATCATTACCTGGACTGTGGCCTTTGGAAGCCATGCAAATGAAATAAATATCTTTTCCTTTATGTTAAAACCAGCAAAACACACCATCAGAAATGTAGTCAAAATTCGTATCAGTACTGCAATACCCAGGGTGGCAACACAAAGGCCTGTAAGAAATACTCAATTTTTAGACATAACGAAATACTGGGGAAGAAATGGAATCTCCTGATTATTGATTCAAAATTCTATCAACAGAAATAATCTAAAAACATTAAAAAATTAAAAAGACAAAAATGATTAGGCATAATTTGTCAAAACATCAATATTAAGGATCAATCAGACCATTTGTTTAAAAGAAGGTATTTGCCCTAAATTAAAGCCAGAAATTAACTAAATATATTTGAATTTCCACAAAGGAGATTTGAATGTTATTTATCTTATGCTTTATAGCAAGAACCACACTTTTTCCCATGTGTTTATTTAACAAGAATTTATTAAACTATAACTACGCATAACAGAATTTGGACTAGGTTCTGATACCCAAACACGCATAACGTACAGACTTTGCCTCCATGAACTCCAAAGTCAGAGGAAGACAGAAACATAAAGAACCAAAAGGTGAGTGCAGTGTAAATATACCGGTAAGAGGGCGCAGAAGAGAAAAAACTTAATATTTTCATCAAAGTGGTTGAGAATTCTTTACAGAGGATAAGACCAGAGGTGATATTCAAAATATTTATCAGCAAGTATGGAGGCAATCAGGCAGTCAGAAGAGAGCTGGCTGGGCACTGACCAGTCAGAATAGACACTGGCTTCTACACCTGTTTCCCCATACTGGTGTGTGCACTGACTGCCCATCACCCTGGCTGATGTGTACAGCTACTTCGTTCAGTCCTTCAGAATCCTTTGCTGATAAAGGTAAGTTCATTCTGATTTGCAAAATAAGAGATTGTGACTAGGGCAAGGCAAGCTACCGGACCTGAGAAAGGCAAAGCTAAGGTGAGTACTAGGTAATAGGGTGGTTTTTGAAAA
Organism: Equus asinus; assembly: GCF_041296235.1. Taxonomy (NCBI): domain Eukaryota; kingdom Metazoa; phylum Chordata; class Mammalia; order Perissodactyla; family Equidae; genus Equus; species Equus asinus. The sequence goes on from NW_027225224.1 coordinate 12,596, forward strand.
AGTAACATTTGTTGAGTGCTTGCTCTGTGCTAGGTTCTGTATTAAGCTTTAAATGCATCTCTTTACTTAATCTTTACAACCTGTGGAGTAATTATTCTCACTTTACAGTTGAAAAAAAATGAAGATCAGAAAGGATAAATAACTTTCTCAAGTTCAAGAGGCTGGTAAAACACCAGACAGACATTGCTTGATGCTCTATTGTGAATCTGCAACATGGTTTCTTTATGAAAAGGTTCTGTGGCTCTTTATTGGAGGGCATTTTTCCCAGCGTGGTAGATTTTCAAAAGTATTTGTTGCCTTAAGTACAAGATACAAAAGGGACGATCCCATTCCCAGGAGGGAGCAGTCTGGGGAGGATGATGAGGAAGCCTTGGACACACTGAGCCTCAAGTTTTGTGGGATTTACAAGTGGTGATGTCCAAGCAGCAACTGGCTATGTTGAATTCGAGATAAAGATTTTGCAATTACATAGTTTATAATCGAAGCCACTGAGTGTAGCTGAGCTCAGAGAAATGATACCCAGCGTGAAGTGTAGAAATCTTTTGAAAGAACTTGGAGGAAGAGCAGCACTTAAGCCATATATAGTGTAAAGGAAGACTCAGAGGGCACTGGAAAATGTAAAAATTCAACGTAAAAAGTGTTGTAAAGAGGTCAATAGCGTCCAATGCTGCTGAGAGATCAAGTCAAGTCAAGACTAACACGTATTTCGTGTATCCAGCAATACGACCGTGGTGAGGGCGGGGCTGGTTGTGGAATGGGGCAGAAGCTGGGCTGAAATGTTCTGAGGGAGGGCATGAGAGTTGAAATGGAAAAGGGGGACACAGTTACCTCTTTAGAAAAGTTTGAAAAGAGGAAGAGAGAGAGTGGTAGGTGAGGGGGGAAGTGAAATGAAGAAGGGATATATATATATATATGTATATATATTTATTCAAATTTTGACTGTGGTAAAATACACGTAAAATTTACCATCTTAACAATTTTTAAGTGTACAGTTCAGCAGCATTAAGTTAAACACTCACATTTTTGTGCAACCAATCTCCAGAACATTTTCATCTTGCAAAGCTGAAACTCTACACCCATTAAACAGCAAGTCCCCATTTCCCCGCCTAAACCCTGGCAGCCACCGCTCTCCTTTCTGTCCTTATGAATTTGACTCCTCTGGATGCCTCACAGGAGTGGGATCATGCGGGATTTGTCTTTCTGTAACTGGCTTATCTTACCCAGTGTAATGTCCTCAGGTTCATCTATGTTGTCACATGCGTCAGAATAGAAAGATACTATTTTAAGATAGGAGAGATTAAAATCTGTTTCAATTCTGCAGAAGAGAAAGCTGTGACAAGGATATCTGAAGATGTGTCAGAAAAAGGGGAGACTCTGTGTGAGATCTAGAAGGAGGTGGCAGGGATGGGATCCCTAGTATGGACGGAATAATACTGTGATGCAAGAAAAGAAGGAAATAATGAGTACAGGTCTTTCTTGATGTACGATGGGGTTACATCCTGATAAACCAATCATAAGTTGAAAGTCAACTTTAAGTCAAAATATTGTAAGTCAAAAATACACTTTGGGCTGGCCTGGTGGCATAGTGGTTAAGTTCGCACCTGCCGCTTCAGCAGCCCAGGGTTCCCAGGCTTGGATCCCAGGTGTGGACCTAGCACCGCTCTCAAGTCATGCCGTGGCGGTATCCCACATACAAATTAGAAGAAGACTGGCACAGGTGTTAGCTCAGCGACAATCTTCCTCAAGCAAAAAGAGGAAGATTGGCAACAGATGTTAGCTCAGGGCCAATCTTCCTCACCAAAAGAAAGAAAGAAAGAAAGAAAAAGAAAAAAATGCATTTAATACACCTAACCTACCAAATATCATACCTTAGCCTAGCCTACCTTAAATGTACTAGGAACACTTACATTAGCCTACAGTTAGGCAATCATCCAATACAAAGCCTATTTGATAATAAAATGTTCACTATCTTATGTAATTTCTTGAATACTTACTGAAACTGAGAAACAGAAAGGGTAGAAGTGTATGGGTCGTTTGCCCTCATGATCCTGTGGTGACTAGAGCTGCAGCTCACTGGCGGCTGCCCAGCATCTCGAGAAAGGATCATATGGCATATCGCTAGCCGGGGAAAAGATCAAAATTCAAAATTCGAAGTATGGTTTCTAATGACTGCATATCACTTTCATACCATGGTAAAGTCAAAAAATCCTAAGTCAAACCATCGTCAGTCGGGGACCATCTGTATACGTGTACAAATTAATTTTTGAGTATGGTACTAAAAGTCAACAGTTTTAATATGATGGCTTTTGAATGTATGAATGAATAAAAGAATGAATGAACAAACATTTCTATCCCATGGATACATATTATAGAACTGCCTAATTATCTTTAAAATTCTGGCCCTTGATCAGGACAAGCCTAGATGAACATTCTTATCGTTGGAAAAAAATTTTAAGGCCTGCATTTTCTTGATAGTAGTTAAGAGCGACACTTTTCTTTACAAGCAACAATATTTAAGGCATAAAATTTACTGTCTTAGATTGACAAACATTCTTTTCTAACCAACTGCTTAAAAGATCAGTATTAACTTTTTATATAATTGTGACAATGGGAACCACCAAATATAAACCTACTACAGATACTACAACTGAATATAAAAAGTTGATTTTAGCAAAAACACTACTTTGAAATTCTCACCCACAGTTTCTGGTCTGAGAGATGCAATAGATACCTCTGCTCCAATCAGTCCAAAGAGAAGGGGCTGGAAGATATCCCAGGCCACTGCAGTAATCTTTTCAACCTCTGCCTAAAAGAAACACACATACACATACAGGGATTTTTATTATGTGAAGTTAGAAGATCTAAGAATTTTACTAATTTGAAATCTGAGTCAATTTGACCTGAGATAGGCTTTATCTATGTGGCATCTATAAATAAGAAGGTAGCTAGAATACAGCAAAAAATTGCATAAAGATACTTCTAACAGTTAAGGTATTACATAAGGTGCGTTGGTGTTGGTTTGCAAAAGGATGTTAACTATAAAGAATCTCATCAAGTCATCTCAGGAGGACTTCGACTTCTGAATACATGATGTGTGTGTCCATAATACTTAGTATTACTTTATAGTTAATTTTCACTCAACAATATGATTAAAAGATCTTGTAATATTTATACATATATCTAGAAATGCACCTTATTGCTGCATAATAATGTATGATATGGAAGTACCATAGTTTATTCAACCATTTCTTTATTAATAGACCTTTAAGTTGTTTCCAATTTTATTTTATTATAAAAGAATACTGTTTATGACTATCTCAAATCATGCACAAAAATAAAATTCCGGTATAGTGAAGTGCTGTGCCAGTTATTAACTTACTGCCCCTCGGCTCCAAATCCTCCTTTCAATTGTTGCTCTGCAGAAGATGGAGCCAGGGGCTGGCCCAGTGGCCGAGTAGTTAAGTTCGCGCGCTCTGCTTTGGCGGCCGCGGGTTTCGCCAGTTCGATTTCTGGATGTGGACGTGGCGCTGCTCAACAAGCCATGCTGGGGTGGCATCCCGCATGCCACAACTGGAAGGACCCACAACTAAAAACACACAACTATGTACCGGGGGGCTTGGGAAAAATAAAATCTCAAAAAAAAAAAAAAAAAGAAGATGGAGCTGGACCCTTTTAAGTCTTTCCCCTTTGCTAGCTGGACCATATTAAATTTTGCCACTAGAGGGCGCCCAAGAGCTACTCCAAGAGGAAGGCGCTCGTCTGGTTCGGTGGCTCCTCCTAGCAGGATGCTTCCGCACCGGGTCCTGCAGCCCGGGTGGCTTCTCCAGAGCCAGGCTCCTAGGGTGTATGGCGGCCAGCAGCACTCAGCGGTCAGCAGCTGCCCCCAGCCTCCTCCTCGGGTGATTTCATAGCCAACTGCCCTGGGCAACATACCACCCCATACACCTTTAGAGGGTAGATTTCCAGCAACTTCTGCAGGCAGGGTACCATGGTGACTTCTCTGCCATCCAGTGAACCAAGGCTCTAACAAGGCTTGGATTCTCAGCCCTGGGTGCCGAAGTAGGTGGGGTGGGGTGGGGAGGTGGAAGCGGATGCTGCATCTCAGCCCTAGGGGTTTATAGCTGCTATTCCTATATTCTTTAGGGGCCTCTTTACATCTTACAAGACAATCCCTAGTATGGTTAATAATAAGCTTTCCCTATTCCAGTTACTATATGGTTTCTCATTCCTTCTAAGACCCTAATTGATATAAGTACTAACTTTATAACACACAATACAAAAACCCTTGGAAAAGATTGACATAATTGACTAGAATAAAACGAAAATATTTTGTGGCAAAAGAAACCATAAAAAAGGATAGGTGACAAACCAGGGGAAAATATCTGTACTATGTGTAACAGAATAAGGAGCAATATCCAATCAATAAGAAACAGACATAGAACCTAATCGAAAAATGGGCAAGGCATACGCACAAGTAATTTGTACCAGAAGAAACACAAGGGCCAAAAAACATGAGATACTAAAACTCAGTAATCAGAGAAACACAAATTAAAATGATATACCATATATTTTTTTGGGGGGGGGGAGCCATCATATTGGAAAAAAACACTAAAAAGTTTTAATAATGTCTAGTATTTATAAGACTGTAAGGAAACTCAGCAATTGGTAGGAGAGCAAATTGATAATGCTTTTTTTGTAGGGCAATTTAGCAGTACCCTTAACAGTGTCTAAGAATTTACATTTAACAGATTTTTTCAATCAACTAATAAGAATCTATGTTTTTGAACGACATTTTAACATTTTTTTACCATTTTTACACATCTAAGGATCTATACTTTCATTTACGTACTCAGCAGTTTGACAAAGGAGGATTACCTCGTTTCCCTATTTTCTTAATTTTTGTTATTTCTGGTATGTTTATTAAGGTGAAGATTCTATTTCCTCTTAGTTTATAAATGTTTAAAGACACCGTATATGAGGGGTTGGTTGATTTATTTATATAGTTCTATTCCTATATCATTATAAAGTTATGTTTTCACATCGTAAGGAATCAGATCATGACTGAGGTTCAAATTCTGCCACACACCAACTGCAAGCCACTCGCCTCTCAGCACCTAATTTTCCTCATTTGTAAAATGAGAGGTTTACATTAGATAACGTCCAAGATCCTTTATCACTTAATGACAGTGAATCGTCTGCCAAACTAAGGTCCAGATGCCACCCTTCTACATATCTTTAAATTTTACTTTTTAATTTAGTTTTTAGAGTATATCATAGCTAAAGTTCAGACTTTAGCTGATATCCATAGTTGTAAAGAACAAAAATCAACTCCATTAATTTTAGGTTACTTAGCCTTCTGTTGCCATGACTAATGGCTTAACAGAAGTCCTCGAAAGTATTTCATGTACTGAGAACTCCAATGAAAGCAGAGGCATATTGAGTTTTCTCTATCAAATTGTTTTTATTTCTAAACTTGGACAAAGGCCACAATTTGGTTTTTTTTTTTTTTCTCGCTGAGGAAGATTCGCCCTGAGCCAACATCAGTTGCCAGTCTTCCTCTATTTTGTATGTGAGCTGCTGTCACAGCATGGCCACTGATAGACAAGTGGTGTACATCTGCGCCTGGGAACTGAACCCAGACCACCAAAGCGGAGCATGCTGAACTTAATCACTAGACCACCAGGGCTGGCCCCACGATTTGGTTTTTGATTGTAATACTGTAGACTAATTTAATATCAGACATGGCCCTATATATTGTAAAACTTAAAGATGAGAGAGGAGCCACAATGTACCTTCTTGTGGGTTTTTTTGTAACTTCAAAACTAAAATGAATCTGTTTATAAAGAAAATAGAGGGGCTGGCCCCGTGGTGTGGTAGTTAAGTTTGGCACACTCCACTTTGGTGGCCCAGGTTTGCAGGTTCAGATCCCAGGCGTGGACCTACACCATTCATCAGCCATGCTGTGGTGGTGACCCACATACAAAGTAGAGGAAGACTGGTGCAGATGTTAGCTCAGTGACAATCTTCCCCAAGCAAAAATAAAAAGAAGAAGATTGGCAATGGATATTAGCTCAGGGTGAATCTTCCTCAGGAAAAAAAAAAGAAAGAAAAAGGAGTCATCAAATAGGCTAAGTACAAAAGAAGACATGAGTTCAGAGGAATGAAGACTGTGGTGTCCACTGAAAGTTAAGGCCACTTTACCTATCTGTATGCACCATTAGTAAGAATCTTCAACAATGGAAATCACTTTCCATTATGGACAAAAAGAGAAAGTTAAGAGAAACAGAAGTTTCATCATGAGTTAAATATCTACTTAAGCTGACACTTCTCTTCTTAGAGAGAAGATTTCAAGATTCAGAAGATTGAAAATATATCAAGAAAAACATCCTGTAGCTGTTAAAGTCATCAGAAGAAGCACTGCATTTGAAAACAGATGAAAAATATAGATGAAAAAGGCCTTAAAAAAGTGAGTGCATTTGAATACAATAATGGCAAGATTACAAGGAAAACCAAGCAGGAAAGTATGAGATAATGTCAGAAAACTACAGGCGCAAACAAAATTTTATAAAATATTGTAGCTTGTCAAAGCATAATTCAACAACAATATAGCTACAGCACTGAGTTTACAAGTGTTTTATTTCCATTTTCCCACATAATAGCCACAATAATTCTTTAGTGATTATTATTATTTTTCTCAGTGTACAGTTGAGGAAACTGAGTATTAGAGAAGGTAAGTGACTTGCTTGGGATTACACATCTAGACAGTAGAATCTCTGGGACTGGAATCCCAATTTCCATAGATTAAATTTTATGCTCTTTTTATTACATTGTGCTGCTCAGAGATAGTCATAAAAATTATTAGTGTGTTCTGACTAAGCACTTTGCCTTATATAGATTATTTCACTTAATCCTCCACTCTACGAAGTTGTTGCTATTATCATTCCCCACTTGAGAGATATGGAAATCGAAGACTGAGAAGTCAGATACTTTGTACATGGGCATACAGCTACTCAGGTGTAGGGCTGAGCTTAATCCAGGAAGTCTGAGTGCTCAGACCCTATGCTACACCATGGAACAAGGAGGAAAAGCAGTCCAAAACCTGGACTCATTGATTTGGTGCCTCCAGAAGTAGGGACTTGCCTGAGTACTAAATTAGAAAAGATATGGAGAGTGTCTGCCATATAAGTGATTCAATGAAGGTTTTTTTACCCTGTCTTTAGGAAATCATTTTCATATACTCAAACAGTGTGTTTTCATCCTGGCTCTGCCACTTATTAGCTTGGTGACCTTAGGCACTCTATCTACTATCTCTAGGCCTTGGTATCCTCATTTGTAAAATGGGTCTCGTATCTACCTCTCAAGGTTATTGCAAAGAATAAATGAGATAACATAGGTAAGATTTCACTAGGAAAGGAATCTTTAAGAAAAAATAAACTGAGGAAAGGTCATAATAAGAGATTGATAGATCGGACCACGTGAAACTATAAGATATTTGTGTGTTAAAAATGAACAATAAAAAAAGGCACAAAGGGCTAATATCATATATATAATCAGTACATTCAACTTTAGGAGATAATGGACAAAAAACCTATCAAAGAAAAAGAAAAAATACAAATAGCTAAATATATGAAAAAGCATTCAATTTTATTGTTAAGCAAGGAGGCATAAAACAAAAAAAGATACCACTTTTGACTATCAGTAAGGATAAAAATTAAAAACAATAATATTCTAAGGCAGTGTTTCACAAAGTGTGGTCCCCAGGGAAGCAGCATCAGCATCACCTGGTAACTGATCAGAAGTACACATTCTCAGGCCCCACCGTAGTCTAACTAAATCAGAAATTCGGGAGTGGGGTCCACAAGTCCAATTTAACAAGACTTCCAGGTGGTGCTAAAGTTGGATAAACATTATTCTAAGCTGATGACGATGTAATGATATAGGTACCTCACATATTACTGGTGGAAAAGTAAATGGATACAACTCTAGAAAGCAACCAGTTTGGTAATACGTGTCAAAAACCTAAAAATGTTCATGTTATTTGACCCAAAAAATTTAGCATTAAGAATCTGCCCTAAGGAAACGATATTGGATTTCAGCATAATTTAAAATAGCAGAGACTGGTTTTAAAAAGCTTATGGTGCATCCACGTGTGTGTGTGTGTGTGTGTGTGTGTGTGTAAAGAGACATACATAGGAGATTAACCAGAGGTAAATATGAAAAAAAAAGCTGTCAGTTCTCTCTCCGGGTTTTGGGATTACATTGATCTTCTATGTAATCAGCCAGGCTGCTGGCAATTCAGGCAAAGTTATGGCAAATGCAGAAAAACAGATGATTTGTTTGGTTTATAACGGTCTTTTCTACATGACTCACATCCTCGTTTTCTGAAGAATCGTGTAACCGGAACTGGCCGGGCCCCCTCCCTTGTCTTCTGCGCGAGTGGCTCACGTCCACTTGCGGTGGGCACCCGTCTTCCCCTCGACGTCTGTTGCTAAAACTACTCTTTTATGTTCTATTCCAAATGATATGGTTCCTTTTCACTGTTTATTTTTTATCCTATCATTTATTAATTTACAAACAATCTGAAATTGCAAAGTTTGGAAGTATAATGTTTTTAATACACTTGCTATATGTTATTCGAATAGATGTCGAAACATAAAAACGTGCCCTGCACAATGATGGTATATTCTGGTCACTTTGGAGTCGATAAACCTGAGTTAAATCCCAGTGCCACTTTCTAATTTTGTGACCTTGGACATGTTATTTAAGTCCTTCTGACTTACAGTCTCTATAAAATGTAAATGGTAATATTTTTTCAAAGGTTTTTTTGATGAGAATAAATGAGAATATCCCCTCACTGGCTAGCACAGGGCCATACGGAGTGGCAATAAAAATTGATTAATTCTCTTCCCTCTTTTCACCCATGACAGTATAATATAATGAGTTGGTTGTAATTTTTGAAGACTTTTAAACAAGTGACAACAGAAAGCATTTACCTATAAAATTCAATTTGAAGAAACTTACTACAAGCATATTTGAGAATTTTCCTGTTGAATAAATGAAAGGAAATAAACCAAAATAGTTTACAGAGCTGTTGGCTTTAGGTGGAGAAATTACAAATCATTTTTTCTTTCCTTTTATCTGACTTTTAAAAAATTTTTCAAAGTTCTACAATAAGCATATACCGCTTTCATACTCAGAAATCAAATAAACTTTATTCTAAACAATATTCTCTTTGGTAATTTATTTTTTTAAATGCTAAAAAAGGTTACCATTCAAAAGTGAAGGGACAGTTTGTAAAATGCTAATGTCAGGCAAGCTCCCAGATGCTCGACAAGGGTCACAGTGCACACACAGTGGCATGCCTTCACGGAGTGAAGACTGCGAGCTCTGTCCCGGACAAGGGGGCCAGAGTGCTCCGAGAGCAGTGCGCTGGTCAGCAGCCCAGGCAGGATGGAAGGCACTCAGCAGTGAGCGCTCAGCGAGGAGCCAGGGAGCTGAGATCAGACCTGAGACTGAACAGCAATGTGTGATCACCTGCCTCGGCCTGCAAGGAAAGTGAAGCCACGGAAAAGCAAATTTTGACAAGAGCAAATGTTTACAAGAGATGAGGGATGATAAGAGGACCCAATTTATACTGGGAAGTTTATGTTTTAGCTTTCCTCTTGTCAGATGTTAAGTTACGTGAAATCACAAAGGAGAATTTAATAATACGGGTGCTGCTAAGGAAAAAAAAGTAGACCTGAAATAAGCCTTACAGCCAAGCCTCCCCAGGAGGACGCAGCAGCCCTGGGCCCATGCAGTGCCTGCAGCAGGGCTCTGCAGAGCCTTGCTCCTTGCCTGCAAAGCCCAATCCACTGCGGCCTGCTTTCCTGGGGCCTCAGTCCCTTATCTACACAAGGCTCCAGGCAGCCCCACCAATCCACCCTCCTCTACAGCAAAGGGATGCCCAACTGCACATGTCTTGCCTCCCGAGAGTGAAAGCCTCCAACGGAGTGCCATGTGCCCACAGTGAAGCCCTGCCTCTACAGACCTCTGCAGAGACCGCTCACCTGCAGGGCACTGCACACCCAACCTCAGGACTGATAATCAACATATATTTTTCATGTAGTATTATTTTAAGCTGAATTATTTTCAACAGTTGTCTTTGGTTTTCCCAAATGATATATGTGTATTTAGTTTAGGTCACCCACATCTAATTTCTTCATGAAGCAGAATAGTATATGATCCTCTCAAGTTCAAATCCATAAAAATGTACCTTGAAATTAAATAAATGGCAACCAGCTAATTTCCATAATACACATAAAGGAAATGAATAATTTTAATGATCTTGAAAGTCAGTAAGAAAAACAGACAATCGTAAAAAATGGGCACAGGCTTTTGAATAAACTGGCTAGTAAATATATGACAAGATGATTAGCTCCACTTGTAAAGAAATACAAATCAGATCAATAATGAGAAACATTTTTCACCTGTCAGATTAGCAAAATATCTAAAGATTGAAAGTACACAGATCAGAAAAACAGATCCTTTCACAAACTGTTGGTGGGAATATAAATTGGTACTGCTGTTTAAGAGGGCAACTCAAGGGGCTGGCTGCATGGCTGAGTGGTTAAGTTCGTGCACTCTGCTTTGGCGGCCTGGGTTCACCAGTTTGGATCCTGGGCACAGACCTACTACACACCGCTTGTCAGGCCATGTTGTGGCGGCGTCCCACATAGAAGAACTAGAATGACCTACAACTAGGATATACAACTACGTACTGGGGCTTTGGGGAGGAAAAAAAGAGGAAGATTGGCAATAGCTGTTAGCTCAGGGCCAATCTTCCTCACCAAAAAATTTTTAAAAAGCATACGTTAAAAAAGGGCAAATTGATACTATCAAAAGTATCAATGTGCATACTCTTTCATAGAGAAATCCTATTTCTAGAAATTAATCCTATAGATACACTCAAAGATATGCTATATTTTGTTGATTTTAAGAAACACACTTTTTCATTTCTGAAATTAGGAAGTGATGTCATAGTTTAATTGGCAGCATTCTTTTTCTCTCTTGGTGGCATGTAAAATAATGGTGCTTCTTAGACTTGATAGTGTCTTAGTGGTATATGCAAGGATATTTTATTGATGCACTTTTTGTCTTGGCAGAAAATTAGAAACAATTTAAATGTCTGTTAAATTAAATTTAGGCAGGAAACTGGTTAAATAAAGTACAGTACAGCTATACAATGCAATACTCTGCAACCCTTACAAAGAATAAGGGAGGCATCATGGAAATATGACCATGATACATTTTAAGTAAAAACATCAAGTTATAGATTGGTATGTAACAGGAAAAAAGGAAGTGTATGTGTGCATTTGGGCATACATTTGTATATGTACAGAAAATAGCTCTTATGATTAATTTCATTAACTTGATATTATGAAAGTATCTGGAAAAAAACTAATCTAATCAGAAAGTAGTCATGAGAAGAAGAACTTAAAATGAAATTCACCTTTTCACTGCTCCATCCCATGCCTGCAAGGAAAGCCATGAGCAACGTACACAGTCCTCCTGACCCAGGGAAACCAAGATACACACTGCTGAACACCGACAGCACAGACAGCCCCAAAACAAGGCACGCCCGCTTCCATACAAGTTTGTCCTTGAGGAGAAAAAACGTGGATTAGCTCAATTATTTCATAGAACTGATTTTTAATTATTGATTTTTCCATATTCAGGACTTAGTAGAAAATAAAAATGTCTGTATCTGTGCACATAAATGCATGACATAACATTTACTTTCTTTTCCTTAACAAAAGTAGAGTTAGCATGTGTACAAATGCAGCTTCCCCGTTCAGGAACCTCAGTGAGCCTCCTCTGAAGTCATTGACGCAGAAGTCCGCAGGGCTGAACGGAGCAGCAGAAAAGAGTGTGTGGGCTTTGGAAGTGGACAAATTAGGGTTAAAATGCAAGCTCTTTCCCACCATTGGCTATGCAGTTGCCATATTACTTAGCCTCTCCAAGCTTTGTTTCCTCCTCCTTGAAAGCAGTTACATCATGGGGTTTTTGTGAAGCTTAAAGATATGATATCTCTATTATTTTTAGGTTCTCTATTTACTCTTTAATGTGATGCTCTCCAGTTCTTCTTTCTAAATCTTTGAATACCAAGAAACTCTAGGTGGCTGTAGACTGAGAGGAGTCTGTGGTGTTGATTTTTAAAATCTAAGCAATGTGCTCCTCTCTTTCGTTACTTGTCCCTGTTCAGCCTTTAAACTTCTTGATTGCTTTAGAAGGCAGCAGGTCCTTAGAAGGGTTCGACTGGAAGCGCACAGGCCCTGGCAGTGGATGAACTGAGTTCATACCCAGCTCTACGGCGTTCTAGCTACGTGACCTTGTTTAAGTCATCTCTCCCTGAGCCTCAGCAGTGAAATGGTCATATTAAAGGTATTCTCTTCATGGGTTATTGTGTGGATTGCACTAGATCAGCGCTTCCCAACAGAACGATCAGTGATGCTGGAAATTTCTATGTCTGTACTGTCTCTGGAAATGTCCTGTGTCTGCTGGAGCTGCATGTAGATAGTCGCTGCCCTGATGAGCACAGCGGGACTTTACTCAACTCACCTGTCATTTTATACACAGTAAGCAACAAAATGTAAGCCATCATTTTTCTTTGTACTTTGTTGCATAATTAGAAAATCCTTGAATTTTCTTTTATGCATTCATAAAATCTTTTACAGACTATTTTACTTGGAGTTTTTTTGCAGCACAATAAAAATTCAAATCAACATACATTCTGATAATGCAAACATTAATTTTCTTAATTAAAGTTTTACTTCAGTTAAGATTTGAATTCCATTCAAAATGCTCTGAAATCTCAAAATAACACCAATTCTTTTAGAAAAGAAAAGGTTTTTATATGTTTACCTATCAGAAGAGACTAAAGAGGGTAAAGGAAAACAAACAAGCCTTTGTTTCTCATTAAGAATCACTATGTACAGTAAAGAACTTCAATCTACTCGGTGAGAAAGAGACTATATTTTAATGAAATGTTAAGGTCTATCTATTTGATAGTATTAGAATCTAAGGTATTTTGACACTAAAACCGTGGGCCCAAAGAACCATTTTATATCTTGATTTAGTTGAGTATTATGAATAATAATAAAAATAAAAAATAAATTAATTAAAAAAATAAGACTTGCGGGGCTGGCTGGGTGGAGCAGTGGTTAAGCTCGCACGTTCCACTTCGGCGGCCCATGGTTGGCCAGTTCGGATCCCAGGTGCAACCTATGCACTGCTTGTCCAGCCATGCTGTGGCAGGCGTCCCACATATAAAGTAGAGGAAGATGGGTACGGATGTTAGCTCAGGGCCAGTGTTCCTCAGCAAAAAGAGGAGGATTGGCAGCAGATGTTAGCTCAGGGCTAATCTTTCCTCAAAAAAATGAAAATAAAAATAAGACTTGCATATCCTATTAGTTTGGAATTCATGTTATTTGTTTTACAGTGCAAGCTGAAGTGTACAGAATATAAATAGGAGAAGAAAATCCCAGGACTGCATTAACATCTTCAAGGTTTAGCTGTCTTCCTAAGCCTCACAGACAGCACTGACAGAGCAGCAAGCAGTTTTAAAATGGGGGTCATTTGCTAAATCACGTCCTTCACATGGCTCTGAGGGAGTGTTCCAGAATGTTTTCCCGTGACATTTTAGAGCACGACTTTCCCACAGATGGTTTCCTTTACCTGGTCACTGCTTGGGAAGTACTGAATAAAAAATCCAAGAAGAGCCCCAGCTGCCACACCAATTACTACCTCCAAAATGCCTCTGAGGACATTAAAAACCGTGGAACCTTAGACACACATAAAAAAAAATCTTCAGTCAGAACTCTAAATCCATAAATACAAAGACTTTACTTCAATCATCACACAAAGCATCTGATTACACAGAAGGAAAAGTTTACAGATATTTCCTGCTCTCCACAGTCTTAAATATATGTGACTTAAAGTGTCTAATAAAATGGGCCTATCTTATAAGAAAGGTATGCATTATTAGAGATAAACTTCAAAATAGGCATAAACTATGATTTGTGCACTTTTTTGTACATTTACTTCAAAAAACTTTACCTAAAGGGCCTAAGAAAATATGAAAGATAAAATTCATGATTCAGAGCTAATTGGTATGATATGCATAGGCTGGGTGAGTAGACTGATCTAGTTTTCAAACAGCCATTTAATAGCCTGATTTTTTTGTGTGTGAGGAAGGTTGACCCTGACCTAACATCCGTTGCCAATCTTCCTCTTTTTACTTGAGGAAGATTGTCGCCGAGCTAACATCTGTGCCAGTCTTCCTCTATTTTATGTGGGACACCGCCACAGCATGGCTTGAAGAGCAGCGCTATGTCCGTGCCTGGGATCTGAACCCACGAATCCTGGGCCACTAAGGCAGAGCACACGAACTTAAACCATTACCCCACAGGGCTGGCCCTACGAGCCTGATTTTAAAATAACAAATGTACACTGATTTTAGTAGGTTTGATATGTATAGAATACAGGAACTTAATTTGAGAATTAAAATCAAGAATCTTTTCTTACTATGATGAGTGTAAAGGACTCATTCCTTCTTGAATGTTTATTCTAAAAGCAAACTGAAAACAAATTATTTTTGAAATTGCTCTTAGAAGAATCTTTATTTCTTACTCAGCTTCTTTGAAATAATAGAGAGGTAAGTAGAACCAATATTTTCCCCCATATCATACAGAACTTAGGAAACTTTAATTAAAAAAACTTTGTGAACACATTGTGCAGAAAATTATATTAAAGTTGCTCAAAGGGGCCGGCCCAGTGGTGCAATGGTTAAGTTCACACATTACGCTTTGGCGGCTAGGGTTTGGCAGTTTGGATCCCGGGTGCAGACATGGCACCACTTGGCAAGCCATGCTGTGGTAGGCGTCCCACATATAAAGTAGAGGAAGATGGGCAAGGATGTTAGCTCAGGGCCAGCCTTCCTCAGCAAAAAAGGGGATTGGCAGCAGATGTTAGCTCAGGGCTAATCTTCCTCAAAAAAAAAAAAAAGTTGTTCAACACATAAAGCCCTTCTTCACACACTATTCTAAGAAAAAATGTACTAACTAGTTATTGTGGGTTTTTGTCATTGTGGTTTAGAGTACACAATATGTCACCCCAAATATGCCACTGGGGCATAAGGATTATTCTGAGTTGAAGGCAATTGAGAAGAAGCAGATATAAGAAAAGCTCTCTGCCCTCTCACTATTTGCCCAAAAGCAGGACATACATTCATAAAGGTGTCCCCTCTCCTTTTTACCAGGAAGGACAGAAGTTAATCACTGAGACAACTTGGGACACTTATGGGCCCTTATCAGCCCCAAGACAGCACCAGAGGAATTCACATCACAAACTTTGCTAAAACAAGCCCTTATCTACCGTTAGGTCCCCATATGTTTCTTTTCCCACAATTTGCTGCCTCTAGAAGCTCAAAGCTCCTTTATCTTGTGCTTCTCCACATAATTATTGTTCTTTGCTAAAATGCTGAACAAGCCCAAATTCTGACCGCTCCTTTGACTTACTCATCTTTGAGGTCTTGTGTAAGCACAATGCACACGTTAATAAACTGTTTTTCTCTTGTTAGTCTGTCTCTTGTCAGTCTGATTACAGGGCCCCAGTCAACGAACCTGGTGTGGGAAACGGTTTTTCCTCCCCTACAGTTTCAATTATCTCTTGTATTTAAAAAAATGATTACCTCTGTAGTAGTTTTATTTAGCTAGGACAGCTCTCTATTAGGTAATAGTGTGACTGTCAAAAACATTTATCTGTGATAATAGTATACGTTGCAAGATATTACAGTAAATAATTTACTATAAATGTGTAGAAAGTAACTAACCACTTTCAGTCTCCCGTATAGTAAGATTGTTTAAAAGAAAAAAAGACTTCTTGGGCCCCACCTCTGAAAATTCTGATGCAGTAAGTCTGGCCGGGCCTGGGATCCACATTTTAAAGAGGCTCCAGGTAGCTCCTATCCAGATGGTCTAAGGACTGCATTTAGTAGGGCAGGGCAGAGGGTACAGAGTATTGTCAAGTAGGAAGGTTCTTCAGGCTAGCCCCACCCCCACCCCCACCCCTCAGATTATGAAAACCCCAGCAGCCACTCCCCACGGCCCTCCCTACCCTGCTCCTGTGTGATTTTAATGCAAACTCTGTTGCTCTAAAGCTGTGGTTTCCATTCCCAAAGATTATGATTTAAGTGGCCTAAGGTAGGGCCCACATATGAGTATTTTTAAAAAGTTCCCAGGTAATTATAGTGTGCAGCTGAGGCTGAGAACTATTGTTTTAAAGGTGTATACCAGGAAGCAGGGAGAATGTACGATTGGACAGGTACAGTAGAGTTAAAATAGAGACAAGGGTGTAGATTCGACCTAATTGGTAATAGAGAATCCTTGCTGGTGCTTGAACAAGAAAGTAAGACTATCAAAACAATGCTTTGAGAAGATTAATTCACCAGTGATACACGGTGGGGACTAGACGTAAGGCAACTTCAGGGTGTGGGAAGAGGTGAAGTACTAGGTAATTGGCATACGTCAAATATAGTCATAAAATGGGAGGATAACCATGGGGCAGAGAGACTGAGAACACAAGACTTTCTAAGGTGTGTTCCCACTAAATAATCTGAAGCTAAACTTAGCCCACAATTACATTTTGTCAATAATATGAAATTGCAAATCTTATCTTCCAGTCTTGGAAACAGATTAAAAAGTGAACTTAAATGTGTGCTGTCCCAAAGGATAATAAAGGTGTTGAATAACAGTAGGGAAAAAATGCCTTAAGTTCCTGTTTTATTACTACTTAAAACAAAATATGTCTGTATCAGACAGTTATTAAGTATTAATAAGATACACATTAAAATAATTATTTCCCCTAAAATGTTAAAGACGAGAGAACAGAAACTGTCCCTCCCACTTGGACTACTTTGTCCTTTGTGCTCACTGAAACACCTGCTCACCCTCTGTGCGCAGTCTCGAAGGCTGACCCTCCCGGGTGGCTGCATGCAGAAGCTGTTCTCCTTCTTTCGACTTTGCTCTTTTGAAGCCCCCTCACGCACCTACCACAGTACTTGAGCATTTTATATTTAGAGGGTGAAGGGAGTAAAGACAAGAAGCCACTGGTTTCTCCTTAGGTATAGAACTAACTCTTGGAGTTGCTTTTTCTATTTTAATTTGCCTTAATCAATTATCAAGGAAATATGCCACACTCACAACATCATATCTATGTCGCTAGAGCATAAGAGAACAGCACACATGAACTGATCAGTTTACCTGTGGAAAAGGCCATGCCCAAGCACGTGTTGAAGCCAGTGGTGGCCAGAATGTCATCAAAGCTGCCAGCAGCCATGAGTAAGGTCGGGACACCTTTTTCAACACCATAGCCCCCTTCCTGCAAAAGGAGCATTGAAGGCACCACCACAGCTGGAGACACAGCACCTAAGACAAAACTAAGCAGGCAGCACTTTAAATATTTATGATAGCATCTTCTTCATTATTACTATTATTAGTGAAATTATAATAACCTCCACTCTTTCAGAGGTTACACTTTAGACAATTACAGTCTTTCAAAGGCAGTGAGGTCCCAAACAGAAACACACGCACAGCTACAAGTTCTACAGAACACTTCTTCTGAGCGTGGCCATGGACAACTTGCGTTGGGACTACGCAGCCTGTCTGAAATCTGTATTTACGGCTGGTCTGGGAGACCTAATGGGGTGAGGCCCCAGGAATCTGCCTTCTATCTAAACAAAACATCCACGGCATGAGGTTTGAAAAACACGGCCATGGACTTTTTGGATTGGAATCCAGTGATGCGAGGCCTTCTATCAGGACCTGGCATGTAAAAATCAGACAACAGATTAGAAGAGGAAGGCCATAGTGACAGTAACAGTGACACTGATAACGGCAGCAGTAGGATAGCAGAAAGCATTTATGAAGCTCACTATGTACCTAACACCATTTTAAGCACTTCACATATATTAACTAATTTAATCCTCACAACCACCCTATGAGGTAGCTACAATCATTATCTTTGTTTTGCAAATGAGGAAATGGAGGCACAAAGAGATTAGGTAATTTGCCGAAGATCACATACTGGAAAGTCAGAGCCGAGATTTGAATCTAGGCAGTATAGCTCGAGAGTGTTAACCGTGAGAAGTAAGTAGTTCTTACTTCTTGCCTACTTATCAGCACCAAATTATTATTATTTTTTTTAAAGATTGGCACCTGTGCTAACATCTGTTGCCAATCTTTTCTTTTTTCTCCCCAAAGCCCCCCAGTACATAGTTGTAGACTGTAGTTGTGAGTGCCTCAGGCTGTGCTATATGGGACGCCAATGCCACCTCAACATGAGCCGTGGGGCTGGCCCCAACACCAAATTCTTACCAAGTACTTTCATATTTATTTACTTCTTATGGCTCTTAAATCTTAGAAGTAGGAACCAGGGGCTGTCCCAGTGGCATAGTGGTTAAGTTCATGTGCTCTGCTTCGGCGGCCCAGAGTTTGCTGGTTCAGATCCTGGTGTGGACCTATATACTGCTCATCAAGCCATGCTGTGGTGGCATCCCACATAGAAGAACTAGAAGGATTTACAACTAGGATATACAACTATATACTGGGCCTTTGGGGAGAAAAAAAAAGAAAAGAGGAAGCTTGGGAACAGATGTTAGCTCAGGGCCAATCTTCCTCACCAAAAAAAAAAAGAAGAAGAAGAAGAAGAAGAAGAAAGAACTAACAGCAGGAGGAAAATACAGCAGAACAGATAATCATAAGAGCCTGGTGAAAGGAGGAGGAGGCCTGTGCTAGGTGTGGATCACCGTTGAGCATTCGTTATCCTTTGTATGGACTTTGAGGAGAGATCTGGCATCTCTCACTGGCATGGAATCAGGCATAATAAAAGTCTATTACTTCCTCAATAGTTTAAATTATTATAAAACTGTCAAAGTTAGCACCTACAAAGACATACACTATATTTTGAAGTTATAATGTTTATATGCTGGTATATTAATAGTCATAATATTATGCTGGAATATCTGTATTGTATTTTCTGATGTCCTTACGAAAATATTATGCATTCACTTGTATAGCGTCAGAGAAAGTCCTAAATGTCCGTGTGTATTTTCATACGACAAAGAAAAATCATTACCCCAGTATAAATCCCCATTGCCACGGCAAACCCATTAGGAAGTGGGCAAGAAGAGCAGATGAGCATGCCTCCACAAGACAGGGACCCATGGCTAATCTTACACAGACACCCTTCAGCTTCCTCAGGGCCTGAAATATAAAAATAGACATACGAAATAACCCTCTAAAGACACACAGAGAGAATGACATTAAATGCTTTTTCTTCAGTGTTCAGACTGTCTGGATCATCCATCATGAATTTTCCAGGTAATGAGTTTTATTTAACAAACATTTCAGTGTTCTAAGTGTTTTAGAGTTGGCTTATTAGTCCTCATAGCAACCTATGACACAGGGGATAATATTATCATCATTGTTTAGATTTTCTCATCCAAAAAGGCACAAGTTAAAGCTGTTCTCCAAGATCATGAAATTAGTGAGTGGTGGAGCTTGGTTTGAGCTCGGCCAGGCTGCTTTCAGAGTCTGTGCTCATAACCTCCACACTAGCTGATCTAACCGTCTCGGTGTTGGCCATATGTATAATTTGTGGCCCCAGAATGAACCGGATGTAAAGGCAATCCTCAAGAACATTCATTCCTGCTTTCAAAAGCAAACACGAAAAAAGCACACTTTGAGACTCATTCTGTATGCTAGGCAGTTTTCTGAGCCAGCATAGTTAGTCCTAAACACTCGTATAGGGCTTTCCACACCAAAAATATGATGTCTTCTCTCTCACAACCCTTATTTATAACTACGGCCTGTATCTCTGTCAGAGAAAAGGGGAGCCTTTATTCTTGGTGCTGTCCCTAGATAGACAGTAACTCCACCTTTCTCCAAGAGAGAGTATGGGAACATCTTTTGGGGACAGTCCTGTATGAAATAAATTTCATTCTGTCGTTCTGAATGCTGTGCAAAGTGTCCACATCCATTTCCTAAAGCTCAGTCATTCTAAATACTTGCAATATTGGAAGAACAAAATTCCAAGTCAATAATTAGAAATTTATACTTCAATACCTGTGGATCAAGCCCAAGGCCAGCACGAACCAATATGACAGATAGTGCTATGCTTCTCAAAGCGGAAGACCACTTCTGCTTGATCTGTACGTTATCATTGATGACAGGGATATTTCTGATGAGAAACCCAGCAAGCAGCATGCCTGGGATGGAGAAATCAAACAAATCTTTAGTTTTCAAATACAGAAAATATTTTCAGTACTTTAGATGTAGAAGAGACTATCCCAGGATTATAATCCCAGGAACCACTTCTTTTATGCTTAGTCCTTAGATGAAATTATGTCAAACTTTTGATGAAAAAAAAAATTACAGGAGCTAAGAAAAGGCTTTAATATGCAGATAAAAATGAAAGATTAGAATAATTAATAATTCATTAATAATTGAACCTGAAAGAGAGAAACAGGATGTAGTATTTGGGTAGAAAGTATGATCAAATTCTGAATATAAAATGTTTTAATACAAGGCCCAATTCAGTCATCTCTTTGTATGCAAACAGCAGAAAGATTCTAAAATTATTTACCATGCCAGATTACTTGAAATATCAATACCTATATGGGCTCTATTTTACCTATTTTCAAACCAGATAATTTAATAAAAAACATATAACCTGCTTTGCAAAGGCTTAGAAGTGAGTTATCATGAAATAGACATTGTTCTGTCATGTCAGCTGGTGGCTCTTCTTTCCTTCAGCCATTCAACATTTATCAAATGCCTTCGGTACTTTCGACACTATAGTAGGTATTAGAGATATTGCAATGAACAAAGGCTCAGTACTATCCCTCAACAAGCTTTCAGTCTATGGGGGCAACCTCAATTTTATGGAAGCATGAGGAGGCCTTATACAAGCTGAGACAAGGAAGGGTGAGTCAGCAGGGGCCAAAGAAGGGGAAGGGGAATGAAGAAGGGGCTGGAGAAGTTGAGAAGTTTCTGGGAGAAATAACAGTTTCTTCCAAGGTATGAAGGGAAAGTGTGACACATTCTGGGAACTGCAAGTAGTTGAGTGTGCCTGAGGAAGCCGGGTAGTTTGTCAGAGAATCCTGCCCTCCCTGATACCACATGCCCAGATAGGGGAAGGATTTCTCCTCAGAGACTGCAAGCCGTCCACACTCCGTTCTTCTCCAGCAGGACTCTTTTCTTACCACGTCCTTATATGGACCACACTTCAAAGGACTAAATAAATTTACTAACTTTGGGTTGTTTTATATGTAAGCTATGAGAATAGAGATGAATTACAAGTATAGCTTTTTGTGACTTGTTCCAGACACCATTAGGCAAGGAAGCATCTCTTCCAGGCATTTCTCATTGCTGCCATTTAATCTAGAAGAAGTTATGAATTCTGCAGTCATGATCTTTCTAGAATTTTTGAAAGTAAGAACCAGCCTACAATAGCTGTTTTTAAAAGAATAATAATATATTTGCTCATGATAAAATTAAACCATGACAGACAATGTAAAGTGACCAGTACATGTCCTACCCCAAGTGCAACTTTCCAGCTTCATTCCCCAAAGGTTTCCACTGTCCAGAGTTTTCTGTGCCCTTCCAGAAAGTTTCTCTACCTATTAAAGCATGCTTCTCTGTGTGTGTGTACGTGTGCTCTTTTGCACTGGACACAAATGAGAGCATGTTTAAATACCATTGTATAATCTGTTTCTTTTCCACTTAACAATATATCGTGGACATATTCCCAATGATGCACATATATATTTGCCTTGTTTTTTTTAATAGTTGGAATAGTTTCTCGTTGTGTGGAAGTACCATAATTTTTGGACTAAGTAAGGGACTTGAAGGAACTTTCCAGACTTTTCATTACAAACAGTGCTGAAATGAGCACAGTATTTATTAACTGCATGCCAGACCCTTACTCTACCCTGGTAATGCAGAGGCGAGCTACACCAACATGGGCCTTGTCCACATAGAGCTTACATATTTGTAGGTTTGTGCAAGTATATCCATAGGATAATTCTTAGCAGTGGAAATGTTAGGCTCCAGGGTACAGTGTATATCATTTTTATAGATATTAATGAATTACCAGCCAAAAATGCTGCACTAACCTTACATTTCATTAATTTGTCAACAGTTCTTTACTGAAACTTAAAATGTGAATCTAAACCAGCCCTAAATTGATTATAGCATACAACTACCTGAAATCAAAAGGAATAATAGTCTAATAAGAACTCACAAATATGTAGGAGTTTCTTTTGGAGTTTTGGAGGGGATGAAGGAGCATTTTTCATTTCTGAGATGAATGTACAAACAATTTCCCTGAGACAGTTCTGTTTGCCGATGGCCTCCGTTGATGTGGCCACCTGACTGTGATTAGGAAGGCGCCCCCTCTGGCCTCTGAGCCCCTGGGGGGGCCTTTCCCTTGGGTGTGGAGAAAAGAATACCTTCTTTGATAAGGAGTATTCTTCTTTCCTCCTTAATTTCTATTACGGAAATTTTTTAAAACATGCAAAAATTATCAATACATGGCCAATCTTATTTCATCTACTCTCAAGTTATTTTGAAGCAAATCATTATTGAAAAAAATTTCCAGCAACCCAGACCATCAGCAAAGGAAACAGTGTCCTAGGAAAGTTGTTTTCACATTCATTTTTGGAATAAAAAATGCTCCTTCATCCTCCATCTCTGGCAATTATTTCAATGAATTTTTAAAAATATGGAATAGGCAATCACCACACATGTCTGCCTTAACAAGTCTTCTTTATGGATTCAGATAATGTTTCAGTTTTAGATACTGGCCCTAATACGCTAAGAGCCAGTAAACTTCTGTCACAAACGTACCACTATAGAAAGGGATGGTAAGACACATTACGTACGTGACTTTTAAGAATGATTTCAGTGACCTCAGGAGATTTCATGTAATCACAAAGCCCAAGGATTTATCATTTTGCAACATGTGTATTTTGCTTGTTGCAATAACAGGCATGGAGTGGAAAAGAGAAGGATGAGGTGTAAAGGGCCTTTTCATGGCGTCTAGAACAGTAGTCCTCAACTTAGGTTGCATATTAGAATCACCTGGGGAGCTTTTAAAAATTCTGATACCCAGGGCTACTCCATTCAATTAGTTCAGAATCTCTGGGGTGGGTCCCAGGCATCAGCTTTTTAAAAAATTTCCCAGATGATTCCTACGTGCAGCCAGGTTTGAAAACTTATGATTTTTCTGTGGAAAGTGTGGTCTTTGAGCTTATTAGAAAGGCAGAATCTCAGGCCTCACCCCAGACCTACTGAATTAGAGTCTGCATTTTAACAAGATCCAAGGTCATTCTCTGGATAATAAAGTGTGAGAAGCTCTGACTTAGATGCAGGGGTTAGTAAACATTTTCTGTAAAGGGCCATACAAGAAACACTGCAGGCTTTGTGGGCCACATGGTGTCTGTTATAAGTTCTCAGCCCTGCCACTGTAGTATAAAAGCAGCCACAGACAATATGTAAATGAATGAGCATGAGTGTGCTCCAATAAGATCTTATTTACAAGAAGAGATGGTTTGCCAACCCTTTATCATAGCACACAGGCATATTTAGAAACAGCCCCCCTTTTGTTTTTTGGTGAGGAAGATTTGCCCTGAGCTAACATCTGTGCCAAGCTTCCCCTATTTTGTATGTGGGACGCCACCACAGCATAGCTGACAAGGGTGTAGTCCACAGCCAGGACCGGAACCCACGAACCTGGGCCACTGAAGCAGAGTGCACGGAACTCAACCACTACACCACCGGGCTGGCCTAGAAACAACCCATTGTCATAATAATTCAATTAAAAACTTTAACAAAAAGCACCCATGATAAACAATATGAATTAAGTGAAATAACTTGAATTTTACCTAAATTGAAAAATATATTGAGAAACAGTGTAGAGTAAGATGTAAATAATTCTACTTCTTTTTACATTTAGTTTCAATTGCTCACCACAAATTCACAAGAAAATAATTTTGGTCTATGTTAACCAATCCTGAGGTCCTCACTAATAGAAAAAAATTTTTACTTAGGAAATGTGTGTGTGGGGGGGGGTCTGGCCCTGTGGCTGAGTGGTTAAGTTCATGCACTCTGCTTTGGCAGCCCAGGGTCTCACTGGTTTGCATCCTGTGCACTGACCTAGCACCGCTCATCAGGCCATGCTGAGGTGGTGTCCCACATAGAGGAACTGGAAGAACCGACAACTGGAATATACAACTATGTACTGGGGGGCCTTGAGGAGAAGAAGAAATAAAAAAAAAAGAAGATTGGCAACAGATGTTAGCCGAGGGCCAATCTTTTGAAATAAAAAAAGGAGATGTGTGCAAATATGCATGTGTAAAAGGTACATGGTTTTTAAATAAAACTTAATGATTTATAAATCTGTGAGAAAGGGACACAAAATGTCTTTTGTGGTATACTGAAAGTAGTACACTGAAATTTTGTAATATGGAATTTTTAAAAGAAACATTAAAGATATAATACCTAGTTTTAAGACTAATTTTTACGTGTCGTATCTGCACAGTTCTCATGGCCTCTGGAAGAATAGTTTTGTAATACATGTTGGAACTTCACTCGTTTGTCAATGATGTGAGTGACTGACAACATATTAAGCCCTGGGCTGCAGCATTTGCTGATTTCTGTATTACAGATACTTCTACCAGGGCTGATGTTAACCTACCAACCTGACGTCATTGAACGTGGAGCTGGGAACAGATGGGCAGTGACACACCGTGATATAGTATTTCCATAATCTCAAGAGGAGAGATAAGAGGAAAATGTAGTAAAATAATTAAGAAGTGATTGGTTTTGAGTATTGCTCTTGTGTTTAATGCAAGTTATTTAATTGTAAGTATATATAATTTAATTTTCAAATTGCTGTTTACCAACTGGCTCATAAAACTCATCACAATTTAACAATCAGCTTTAAGGGCCAGCACAGCAAATACAGAAATAGTTTATTCCTTTATTTCCCAAACTACTATTTTAAAAATATGATTTACTCTGAAGGACACAGGAAGTGTTTGGTACTTACCAAGAAGAGGAGGTAGTGGAGGCAACGTAGGTAACTTAATGAGCCCCAAAAGTTTCCCTCCAAAGATGGCACAATAGAACAGGATTATAATTCCAAATAGGTTTCCTCCAGGAAGACATTCACTGCCAGTAATTGACCACACTACAGCCCACAGAAGAACAAGGATGGTAACTGAAATAAACCAGGAAAACTTCTATCAATAAGTTGTCATATGTCGGTTTTGATATAATCTAAAAGTTTTTAAAAATAAATACTGAATACACATACAAATATTTACAACCATGTGTAAGTTTTGAAGAACACCAGTGATATGAACAACTGGGTAATTACCAACCATCTGAAGAAATAGGATACTACCAGTGCCTTGAAGGCACCTCTGTGTTCCTCTTAATCCCATCCCCCATCGCCTTCCACACTGCTACAACTACTACCTTGAACTTTTTTTCTTTTTACCATTCCCTTATTATTCTTTTTAATTTTACTATAAATATATCAGTAGTTAATAAAAAGAGAAACAATCACTATCTTTAACCTCTTCACAGGAGCATGAGAATACTTGAACAACCACACTCCCCTATTTTAGCTCTGCCTTGAATTAAACATTAGCATTGTTTCTCTTCTATGTTGACGTTTGTTTAGAATTACTCAGATACTTACCTTTTTGGGGGGCCATCATTCATTGTGGCACCTCAAACCTTTCCTCTGGGACAATCATCTGGTTACCTGAAGTATTGCTTTAGTAGAGGCATTTCTGTTAGAATGCAAAATATGTTTCCCTGTTTCACAAAACCTTGTGTTCTACAAAATCAGACACTGAAAACAAAAAGACTTATGGAAAAACAGAGTTGGAGCAAGACGACCCAAAACTCAAAACTCAAAACTTGTGACCAAAGCACTAAAAACAGTAACAATTCTAATACAGTATCAGCACAGTTAAATCTCTACTGACATCGCATCTAAAGTCAGTCTCTTCTTTGCAGACTTAAACCCTGGAACCACACTTCCTTTTTCCCGAGATGTAGAATCTTGAGGGCATTTGCTTTAAATAGAGAGCAGCTCCATCAAAATCTTATGCAGATTGTAGCTTATTCATCAAACAAAGGTTTGTTTGTTTTTAACTGAGGGAAAAGTGTTGGCAGCTTCTTCACCTGTACTGTCAGCTTCTTCATCCACGTGTGGTTTCATTAGATAGCTTAACATTGTGGGAAGTTTAAAAAGTCTTTGAAGCCCTAAACCAGCAACTAACTGCCCAAAAAGAACGCACTTTCACAGAGATTTCAGCTTTTTAAAAGGTCCTCAAGTTGATAAGGCTTTATCTTTAATTGTAAGAAAACATCTATCTGATTTTTGTTTTCAATTCACTTTGTATTCACTTGCTATTGCTTGATGATGAAAAATAATAAGGTGACAGGAAAAAATTATGTACAAAAATGCAAATTCCATCTGGCACTCCACACAATTCCCTCTTTACCATCGCATAAGAGCTAATTGATGGTACAGAAACTCTCTGTAGCAAAGGCATGTTATGTTTCTCATAAGGCTCTGTTGGTAGTAAAGTCTTAGTTTTGTCTGAAATTATCTTCATTTTCATTCTTAAGACAGAGTTTTTCTGCA
>NW_027225225.1:0-37115 GCF_041296235.1 Equus asinus
TGTCCAATCGTACATTCTCCCTGCTTCCTGGTATACACCTTTAAAACAATAGTTCTCAGCCTCAGCTGCACACTATAATTACCTGGGAACTTTTTAAAAATACTCATATGTGGGCCCTACCTTAGGCCACTTAAATCATAATCTTTGGGAATGGAAACCACAGCTTTAGAGCAACAGAGTTTGCATTAAAATCACACAGGAGCAGGGTAGGGAGGGCCGTGGGGAGTGGCTGCTGGGGTTTTCATAATCTGAGGGGTGGGGGTGGGGGTGGGGCTAGCCTGAAGAACCTTCCTACTTGACAATACTCTGTACCCTCTGCCCTGCCCTACTAAATGCAGTCCTTAGACCATCTGGATAGGAGCTACCTGGAGCCTCTTTAAAATGTGGATCCCAGGCCGGCCAGACTTACTGCATCAGAATTTTCAGAGGTGGGGCCCAAGAAGTCTTTTTTTCTTTTAAACAATCTTACTATACGGGAGACTGAAAGTGGTTAGTTACTTTCTACACATTTATAGTAAATTATTTACTGTAATATCTTGCAACGTATACTATTATCACAGATAAATGTTTTTGACAGTCACACTATTACCTAATAGAGAGCTGTCCTAGCTAAATAAAACTACTACAGAGGTAATCATTTTTTAAATACAAGAGATAATTGAAACTGTAGGGGAGGAAAAACCGTTTCCCACACCAGGTTCGTTGACTGGGGCCCTGTAATCAGACTGACAAGAGACAGACTAACAAGAGAAAAACAGTTTATTAACGTGTGCATTGTGCTTACACAAGACCTCAAAGATGAGTAAGTCAAAGGAGCGGTCAGAATTTGGGCTTGTTCAGCATTTTAGCAAAGAACAATAATTATGTGGAGAAGCACAAGATAAAGGAGCTTTGAGCTTCTAGAGGCAGCAAATTGTGGGAAAAGAAACATATGGGGACCTAACGGTAGATAAGGGCTTGTTTTAGCAAAGTTTGTGATGTGAATTCCTCTGGTGCTGTCTTGGGCTGATAAGGGCCCATAAGTGTCCCAAGTTGTCTCAGTGATTAACTTCTGTCCTTCCTGGTAAAAAGGAGAGGGGACACCTTTATGAATGTATGTCCTGCTTTTGGGCAAATAGTGAGAGGGCAGAGAGCTTTTCTTATATCTGCTTCTTCTCAATTGCCTTCAACTCAGAATAATCCTTATGCCCCAGTGGCATATTTGGGGTGACATATTGTGTACTCTAAACCACAATGACAAAAACCCACAATAACTAGTTAGTACATTTTTTCTTAGAATAGTGTGTGAAGAAGGGCTTTATGTGTTGAACAACTTTTTTTTTTTTTTGAGGAAGATTAGCCCTGAGCTAACATCTGCTGCCAATCCCCTTTTTTGCTGAGGAAGGCTGGCCCTGAGCTAACATCCTTGCCCATCTTCCTCTACTTTATATGTGGGACGCCTACCACAGCATGGCTTGCCAAGTGGTGCCATGTCTGCACCCGGGATCCAAACTGCCAAACCCTAGCCGCCAAAGCGTAATGTGTGAACTTAACCATTGCACACTGGGCCGGCCCCTTTGAGCAACTTTAATATAATTTTCTGCACAATGTGTTCACAAAGTTTTTTTAATTAAAGTTTCCTAAGTTCTGTATGATATGGGGGAAAATATTGGTTCTACTTACCTCTCTATTATTTCAAAGAAGCTGAGTAAGAAATAAAGATTCTTCTAAGAGCAATTTCAAAAATAATTTGTTTTCAGTTTGCTTTTAGAATAAACATTCAAGAAGGAATGAGTCCTTTACACTCATCATAGTAAGAAAAGATTCTTGATTTTAATTCTCAAATTAAGTTCCTGTATTCTATACATATCAAACCTACTAAAATCAGTGTACATTTGTTATTTTAAAATCAGGCTCGTAGGGCCAGCCTGTGGGGTAATGGTTTAAGTTCGTGTGCTCTGCCTTAGTGGCCCAGGATTCGTGGGTTCAGATCCCAGGCACGGACATAGCGCTGCTCTTCAAGCCATGCTGTGGCGGTGTCCCACATAAAATAGAGGAAGACTGGCACAGATGTTAGCTCGGCGACAATCTTCCTCAAGTAAAAGAGGAAGATTGGCAACGGATGTTAGGTCAGGGTCAACCTTCCTCACACACAAAAAAATCAGGCTATTAAATGGCTGTTTGAAAACTAGATCAGTCTACTCACCCAGCCTATGCATATCATACCAATTAGCTCTGAATCATGAATTTTATCTTTCATATTTTCTTAGGCCCTTTAGGTAAAGTTTTTTGAAGTAAATGTACAAAAAAGTGCACAAATCATAGTTTATGCCTATTTTGAAGTTTATCTCTAATAATGCATACCTTTCTTATAAGATAGGCCCATTTTATTAGACACTTTAAGTCACATATATTTAAGACTGTGGAGAGCAGGAAATATCTGTAAACTTTTCCTTCTGTGTAATCAGATGCTTTGTGTGATGATTGAAGTAAAGTCTTTGTATTTATGGATTTAGAGTTCTGACTGAAGATTTTTTTTTATGTGTGTCTAAGGTTCCACGGTTTTTAATGTCCTCAGAGGCATTTTGGAGGTAGTAATTGGTGTGGCAGCTGGGGCTCTTCTTGGATTTTTTATTCAGTACTTCCAAGCAGTGACCAGGTAAAGGAAACCATCTGTGGGAAAGTCGTGCTCTAAAATGTCACGGGAAAACATTCTGGAACACTCCCTCAGAGCCATGTGAAGGACGTGATTTAGCAAATGACCCCATTTTAAAACTGCTTGCTGCTCTGTCAGTGCTGTCTGTGAGGCTTAGGAAGACAGCTAAACCTTGAAGATGTTAATGCAGTCCTGGGATTTTCTTCTCCTATTTATATTCTGTACACTTCAGCTTGCACTGTAAAACAAATAACATGAATTCCAAACTAATAGGATATGCAAGTCTTATTTTTATTTTCATTTTTTTGAGGAAAGATTAGCCCTGAGCTAACATCTGCTGCCAATCCTCCTCTTTTTGCTGAGGAACACTGGCCCTGAGCTAACATCCGTACCCATCTTCCTCTACTTTATATGTGGGACGCCTGCCACAGCATGGCTGGACAAGCAGTGCATAGGTTGCACCTGGGATCCGAACTGGCCAACCATGGGCCGCCGAAGTGGAACGTGCGAGCTTAACCACTGCTCCACCCAGCCAGCCCCGCAAGTCTTATTTTTTTAATTAATTTATTTTTTATTTTTATTATTATTCATAATACTCAACTAAATCAAGATATAAAATGGTTCTTTGGGCCCACGGTTTTAGTGTCAAAATACCTTAGATTCTAATACTATCAAATAGATAGACCTTAACATTTCATTAAAATATAGTCTCTTTCTCACCGAGTAGATTGAAGTTCTTTACTGTACATAGTGATTCTTAATGAGAAACAAAGGCTTGTTTGTTTTCCTTTACCCTCTTTAGTCTCTTCTGATAGGTAAACATATAAAAACCTTTTCTTTTCTAAAAGAATTGGTGTTATTTTGAGATTTCAGAGCATTTTGAATGGAATTCAAATCTTAACTGAAGTAAAACTTTAATTAAGAAAATTAATGTTTGCATTATCAGAATGTATGTTGATTTGAATTTTTATTGTGCTGCAAAAAAACTCCAAGTAAAATAGTCTGTAAAAGATTTTATGAATGCATAAAAGAAAATTCAAGGATTTTCTAATTATGCAACAAAGTACAAAGAAAAATGATGGCTTACATTTTGTTGCTTACTGTGTATAAAATGACAGGTGAGTTGAGTAAAGTCCCGCTGTGCTCATCAGGGCAGCGACTATCTACATGCAGCTCCAGCAGACACAGGACATTTCCAGAGACAGTACAGACATAGAAATTTCCAGCATCACTGATCGTTCTGTTGGGAAGCGCTGATCTAGTGCAATCCACACAATAACCCATGAAGAGAATACCTTTAATATGACCATTTCACTGCTGAGGCTCAGGGAGAGATGACTTAAACAAGGTCACGTAGCTAGAACGCCGTAGAGCTGGGTATGAACTCAGTTCATCCACTGCCAGGGCCTGTGCGCTTCCAGTCGAACCCTTCTAAGGACCTGCTGCCTTCTAAAGCAATCAAGAAGTTTAAAGGCTGAACAGGGACAAGTAACGAAAGAGAGGAGCACATTGCTTAGATTTTAAAAATCAACACCACAGACTCCTCTCAGTCTACAGCCACCTAGAGTTTCTTGGTATTCAAAGATTTAGAAAGAAGAACTGGAGAGCATCACATTAAAGAGTAAATAGAGAACCTAAAAATAATAGAGATATCATATCTTTAAGCTTCACAAAAACCCCATGATGTAACTGCTTTCAAGGAGGAGGAAACAAAGCTTGGAGAGGCTAAGTAATATGGCAACTGCATAGCCAATGGTGGGAAAGAGCTTGCATTTTAACCCTAATTTGTCCACTTCCAAAGCCCACACACTCTTTTCTGCTGCTCCGTTCAGCCCTGCGGACTTCTGCGTCAATGACTTCAGAGGAGGCTCACTGAGGTTCCTGAACGGGGAAGCTGCATTTGTACACATGCTAACTCTACTTTTGTTAAGGAAAAGAAAGTAAATGTTATGTCATGCATTTATGTGCACAGATACAGACATTTTTATTTTCTACTAAGTCCTGAATATGGAAAAATCAATAATTAAAAATCAGTTCTATGAAATAATTGAGCTAATCCACGTTTTTTCTCCTCAAGGACAAACTTGTATGGAAGCGGGCGTGCCTTGTTTTGGGGCTGTCTGTGCTGTCGGTGTTCAGCAGTGTGTATCTTGGTTTCCCTGGGTCAGGAGGACTGTGTACGTTGCTCATGGCTTTCCTTGCAGGCATGGGATGGAGCAGTGAAAAGGTGAATTTCATTTTAAGTTCTTCTTCTCATGACTACTTTCTGATTAGATTAGTTTTTTTCCAGATACTTTCATAATATCAAGTTAATGAAATTAATCATAAGAGCTATTTTCTGTACATATACAAATGTATGCCCAAATGCACACATACACTTCCTTTTTTCCTGTTACATACCAATCTATAACTTGATGTTTTTACTTAAAATGTATCATGGTCATATTTCCATGATGCCTCCCTTATTCTTTGTAAGGGTTGCAGAGTATTGCATTGTATAGCTGTACTGTACTTTATTTAACCAGTTTCCTGCCTAAATTTAATTTAACAGACATTTAAATTGTTTCTAATTTTCTGCCAAGACAAAAAGTGCATCAATAAAATATCCTTGCATATACCACTAAGACACTATCAAGTCTAAGAAGCACCATTATTTTACATGCCACCAAGAGAGAAAAAGAATGCTGCCAATTAAACTATGACATCACTTCCTAATTTCAGAAATGAAAAAGTGTGTTTCTTAAAATCAACAAAATATAGCATATCTTTGAGTGTATCTATAGGATTAATTTCTAGAAATAGGATTTCTCTATGAAAGAGTATGCACATTGATACTTTTGATAGTATCAATTTGCCCTTTTTTAACGTATGCTTTTAAAAATTTTTTGGTGAGGAAGATTGGCCCTGAGCTAACAGCTATTGCCAATCTTCCTCTTTTTTTCCTCCCCAAAGCCCCAGTACGTAGTTGTATATCCTAGTTGTAGGTCATTCTAGTTCTTCTATGTGGGACGCCGCCACAACATGGCCTGACAAGCGGTGTGTAGTAGGTCTGTGCCCAGGATCCAAACTGGTGAACCCAGGCCGCCAAAGCAGAGTGCACGAACTTAACCACTCAGCCATGCAGCCAGCCCCTTGAGTTGCCCTCTTAAACAGCAGTACCAATTTATATTCCCACCAACAGTTTGTGAAAGGATCTGTTTTTCTGATCTGTGTACTTTCAATCTTTAGATATTTTGCTAATCTGACAGGTGAAAAATGTTTCTCATTATTGATCTGATTTGTATTTCTTTACAAGTGGAGCTAATCATCTTGTCATATATTTACTAGCCAGTTTATTCAAAAGCCTGTGCCCATTTTTTACGATTGTCTGTTTTTCTTACTGACTTTCAAGATCATTAAAATTATTCATTTCCTTTATGTGTATTATGGAAATTAGCTGGTTGCCATTTATTTAATTTCAAGGTACATTTTTATGGATTTGAACTTGAGAGGATCATATACTATTCTGCTTCATGAAGAAATTAGATGTGGGTGACCTAAACTAAATACACATATATCATTTGGGAAAACCAAAGACAACTGTTGAAAATAATTCAGCTTAAAATAATACTACATGAAAAATATATGTTGATTATCAGTCCTGAGGTTGGGTGTGCAGTGCCCTGCAGGTGAGCGGTCTCTGCAGAGGTCTGTAGAGGCAGGGCTTCACTGTGGGCACATGGCACTCCGTTGGAGGCTTTCACTCTCGGGAGGCAAGACATGTGCAGTTGGGCATCCCTTTGCTGTAGAGGAGGGTGGATTGGTGGGGCTGCCTGGAGCCTTGTGTAGATAAGGGACTGAGGCCCCAGGAAAGCAGGCCGCAGTGGATTGGGCTTTGCAGGCAAGGAGCAAGGCTCTGCAGAGCCCTGCTGCAGGCACTGCATGGGCCCAGGGCTGCTGCGTCCTCCTGGGGAGGCTTGGCTGTAAGGCTTATTTCAGGTCTACTTTTTTTTCCTTAGCAGCACCCGTATTATTAAATTCTCCTTTGTGATTTCACGTAACTTAACATCTGACAAGAGGAAAGCTAAAACATAAACTTCCCAGTATAAATTGGGTCCTCTTATCATCCCTCATCTCTTGTAAACATTTGCTCTTGTCAAAATTTGCTTTTCCGTGGCTTCACTTTCCTTGCAGGCCGAGGCAGGTGATCACACATTGCTGTTCAGTCTCAGGTCTGATCTCAGCTCCCTGGCTCCTCGCTGAGCGCTCACTGCTGAGTGCCTTCCATCCTGCCTGGGCTGCTGACCAGCGCACTGCTCTCGGAGCACTCTGGCCCCCTTGTCCGGGACAGAGCTCGCAGTCTTCACTCCGTGAAGGCATGCCACTGTGTGTGCACTGTGACCCTTGTCGAGCATCTGGGAGCTTGCCTGACATTAGCATTTTACAAACTGTCCCTTCACTTTTGAATGGTAACCTTTTTTAGCATTTAAAAAAATAAATTACCAAAGAGAATATTGTTTAGAATAAAGTTTATTTGATTTCTGAGTATGAAAGCGGTATATGCTTATTGTAGAACTTTGAAAAATTTTTTAAAAGTCAGATAAAAGGAAAGAAAAAATGATTTGTAATTTCTCCACCTAAAGCCAACAGCTCTGTAAACTATTTTGGTTTATTTCCTTTCATTTATTCAACAGGAAAATTCTCAAATATGCTTGTAGTAAGTTTCTTCAAATTGAATTTTATAGGTAAATGCTTTCTGTTGTCACTTGTTTAAAAGTCTTCAAAAATTACAACCAACTCATTATATTATACTGTCATGGGTGAAAAGAGGGAAGAGAATTAATCAATTTTTATTGCCACTCCGTATGGCCCTGTGCTAGCCAGTGAGGGGATATTCTCATTTATTCTCATCAAAAAAACCTTTGAAAAAATATTACCATTTACATTTTATAGAGACTGTAAGTCAGAAGGACTTAAATAACATGTCCAAGGTCACAAAATTAGAAAGTGGCACTGGGATTTAACTCAGGTTTATCGACTCCAAAGTGACCAGAATATACCATCATTGTGCAGGGCACGTTTTTATGTTTCGACATCTATTCGAATAACATATAGCAAGTGTATTAAAAACATTATACTTCCAAACTTTGCAATTTCAGATTGTTTGTAAATTAATAAATGATAGGATAAAAAATAAACAGTGAAAAGGAACCATATCATTTGGAATAGAACATAAAAGAGTAGTTTTAGCAACAGACGTCGAGGGGAAGACGGGTGCCCACCGCAAGTGGACGTGAGCCACTCGCGCAGAAGACAAGGGAGGGGGCCCGGCCAGTTCCGGTTACACGATTCTTCAGAAAACGAGGATGTGAGTCATGTAGAAAAGACCGTTATAAACCAAACAAATCATCTGTTTTTCTGCATTTGCCATAACTTTGCCTGAATTGCCAGCAGCCTGGCTGATTACATAGAAGATCAATGTAATCCCAAAACCCGGAGAGAGAACTGACAGCTTTTTTTTTCATATTTACCTCTGGTTAATCTCCTATGTATGTCTCTTTACACACACACACACACACACACACACACACGTGGATGCACCATAAGCTTTTTAAAACCAGTCTCTGCTATTTTAAATTATGCTGAAATCCAATATCGTTTCCTTAGGGCAGATTCTTAATGCTAAATTTTTTGGGTCAAATAACATGAACATTTTTAGGTTTTTGACACGTATTACCAAACTGGTTGCTTTCTAGAGTTGTATC
Source organism: Equus asinus (assembly GCF_041296235.1). Lineage (NCBI taxonomy): Eukaryota > Metazoa > Chordata > Mammalia > Perissodactyla > Equidae > Equus > Equus asinus. Next base: position 8,380 of record NW_027225225.1, read on the forward strand.
CATTTACTTTTCCACCAGTAATATGTGAGGTACCTATATCATTACATCGTCATCAGCTTAGAATAATGTTTATCCAACTTTAGCACCACCTGGAAGTCTTGTTAAATTGGACTTGTGGACCCCACTCCCGAATTTCTGATTTAGTTAGACTACGGTGGGGCCTGAGAATGTGTACTTCTGATCAGTTACCAGGTGATGCTGATGCTGCTTCCCTGGGGACCACACTTTGTGAAACACTGCCTTAGAATATTATTGTTTTTAATTTTTATCCTTACTGATAGTCAAAAGTGGTATCTTTTTTTGTTTTATGCCTCCTTGCTTAACAATAAAATTGAATGCTTTTTCATATATTTAGCTATTTGTATTTTTTCTTTTTCTTTGATAGGTTTTTTGTCCATTATCTCCTAAAGTTGAATGTACTGATTATATATATGATATTAGCCCTTTGTGCCTTTTTTTATTGTTCATTTTTAACACACAAATATCTTATAGTTTCACGTGGTCCGATCTATCAATCTCTTATTATGACCTTTCCTCAGTTTATTTTTTCTTAAAGATTCCTTTCCTAGTGAAATCTTACCTATGTTATCTCATTTATTCTTTGCAATAACCTTGAGAGGTAGATACGAGACCCATTTTACAAATGAGGATACCAAGGCCTAGAGATAGTAGATAGAGTGCCTAAGGTCACCAAGCTAATAAGTGGCAGAGCCAGGATGAAAACACACTGTTTGAGTATATGAAAATGATTTCCTAAAGACAGGGTAAAAAAACCTTCATTGAATCACTTATATGGCAGACACTCTCCATATCTTTTCTAATTTAGTACTCAGGCAAGTCCCTACTTCTGGAGGCACCAAATCAATGAGTCCAGGTTTTGGACTGCTTTTCCTCCTTGTTCCATGGTGTAGCATAGGGTCTGAGCACTCAGACTTCCTGGATTAAGCTCAGCCCTACACCTGAGTAGCTGTATGCCCATGTACAAAGTATCTGACTTCTCAGTCTTCGATTTCCATATCTCTCAAGTGGGGAATGATAATAGCAACAACTTCGTAGAGTGGAGGATTAAGTGAAATAATCTATATAAGGCAAAGTGCTTAGTCAGAACACACTAATAATTTTTATGACTATCTCTGAGCAGCACAATGTAATAAAAAGAGCATAAAATTTAATCTATGGAAATTGGGATTCCAGTCCCAGAGATTCTACTGTCTAGATGTGTAATCCCAAGCAAGTCACTTACCTTCTCTAATACTCAGTTTCCTCAACTGTACACTGAGAAAAATAATAATAATCACTAAAGAATTATTGTGGCTATTATGTGGGAAAATGGAAATAAAACACTTGTAAACTCAGTGCTGTAGCTATATTGTTGTTGAATTATGCTTTGACAAGCTACAATATTTTATAAAATTTTGTTTGCGCCTGTAGTTTTCTGACATTATCTCATACTTTCCTGCTTGGTTTTCCTTGTAATCTTGCCATTATTGTATTCAAATGCACTCACTTTTTTAAGGCCTTTTTCATCTATATTTTTCATCTGTTTTCAAATGCAGTGCTTCTTCTGATGACTTTAACAGCTACAGGATGTTTTTCTTGATATATTTTCAATCTTCTGAATCTTGAAATCTTCTCTCTAAGAAGAGAAGTGTCAGCTTAAGTAGATATTTAACTCATGATGAAACTTCTGTTTCTCTTAACTTTCTCTTTTTGTCCATAATGGAAAGTGATTTCCATTGTTGAAGATTCTTACTAATGGTGCATACAGATAGGTAAAGTGGCCTTAACTTTCAGTGGACACCACAGTCTTCATTCCTCTGAACTCATGTCTTCTTTTGTACTTAGCCTATTTGATGACTCCTTTTTCTTTCTTTTTTTTTTCCTGAGGAAGATTCACCCTGAGCTAATATCCATTGCCAATCTTCTTCTTTTTATTTTTGCTTGGGGAAGATTGTCACTGAGCTAACATCTGCACCAGTCTTCCTCTACTTTGTATGTGGGTCACCACCACAGCATGGCTGATGAATGGTGTAGGTCCACGCCTGGGATCTGAACCTGCAAACCTGGGCCACCAAAGTGGAGTGTGCCAAACTTAACTACCACACCACGGGGCCAGCCCCTCTATTTTCTTTATAAACAGATTCATTTTAGTTTTGAAGTTACAAAAAAACCCACAAGAAGGTACATTGTGGCTCCTCTCTCATCTTTAAGTTTTACAATATATAGGGCCATGTCTGATATTAAATTAGTCTACAGTATTACAATCAAAAACCAAATCGTGGGGCCAGCCCTGGTGGTCTAGTGATTAAGTTCAGCATGCTCCGCTTTGGTGGTCTGGGTTCAGTTCCCAGGCGCAGATGTACACCACTTGTCTATCAGTGGCCATGCTGTGACAGCAGCTCACATACAAAATAGAGGAAGACTGGCAACTGATGTTGGCTCAGGGCGAATCTTCCTCAGCGAGAAAAAAAAAAAAAACCAAATTGTGGCCTTTGTCCAAGTTTAGAAATAAAAACAATTTGATAGAGAAAACTCAATATGCCTCTGCTTTCATTGGAGTTCTCAGTACATGAAATACTTTCGAGGACTTCTGTTAAGCCATTAGTCATGGCAACAGAAGGCTAAGTAACCTAAAATTAATGGAGTTGATTTTTGTTCTTTACAACTATGGATATCAGCTAAAGTCTGAACTTTAGCTATGATATACTCTAAAAACTAAATTAAAAAGTAAAATTTAAAGATATGTAGAAGGGTGGCATCTGGACCTTAGTTTGGCAGACGATTCACTGTCATTAAGTGATAAAGGATCTTGGACGTTATCTAATGTAAACCTCTCATTTTACAAATGAGGAAAATTAGGTGCTGAGAGGCGAGTGGCTTGCAGTTGGTGTGTGGCAGAATTTGAACCTCAGTCATGATCTGATTCCTTACGATGTGAAAACATAACTTTATAATGATATAGGAATAGAACTATATAAATAAATCAACCAACCCCTCATATACGGTGTCTTTAAACATTTATAAACTAAGAGGAAATAGAATCTTCACCTTAATAAACATACCAGAAATAACAAAAATTAAGAAAATAGGGAAACGAGGTAATCCTCCTTTGTCAAACTGCTGAGTACGTAAATGAAAGTATAGATCCTTAGATGTGTAAAAATGGTAAAAAAATGTTAAAATGTCGTTCAAAAACATAGATTCTTATTAGTTGATTGAAAAAATCTGTTAAATGTAAATTCTTAGACACTGTTAAGGGTACTGCTAAATTGCCCTACAAAAAAAGCATTATCAATTTGCTCTCCTACCAATTGCTGAGTTTCCTTACAGTCTTATAAATACTAGACATTATTAAAACTTTTTAGTGTTTTTTTCCAATATGATGGCTCCCCCCCCCCAAAAAAATATATGGTATATCATTTTAATTTGTGTTTCTCTGATTACTGAGTTTTAGTATCTCATGTTTTTTGGCCCTTGTGTTTCTTCTGGTACAAATTACTTGTGCGTATGCCTTGCCCATTTTTCGATTAGGTTCTATGTCTGTTTCTTATTGATTGGATATTGCTCCTTATTCTGTTACACATAGTACAGATATTTTCCCCTGGTTTGTCACCTATCCTTTTTTATGGTTTCTTTTGCCACAAAATATTTTCGTTTTATTCTAGTCAATTATGTCAATCTTTTCCAAGGGTTTTTGTATTGTGTGTTATAAAGTTAGTACTTATATCAATTAGGGTCTTAGAAGGAATGAGAAACCATATAGTAACTGGAATAGGGAAAGCTTATTATTAACCATACTAGGGATTGTCTTGTAAGATGTAAAGAGGCCCCTAAAGAATATAGGAATAGCAGCTATAAACCCCTAGGGCTGAGATGCAGCATCCGCTTCCACCTCCCCACCCCACCCCACCTACTTCGGCACCCAGGGCTGAGAATCCAAGCCTTGTTAGAGCCTTGGTTCACTGGATGGCAGAGAAGTCACCATGGTACCCTGCCTGCAGAAGTTGCTGGAAATCTACCCTCTAAAGGTGTATGGGGTGGTATGTTGCCCAGGGCAGTTGGCTATGAAATCACCCGAGGAGGAGGCTGGGGGCAGCTGCTGACCGCTGAGTGCTGCTGGCCGCCATACACCCTAGGAGCCTGGCTCTGGAGAAGCCACCCGGGCTGCAGGACCCGGTGCGGAAGCATCCTGCTAGGAGGAGCCACCGAACCAGACGAGCGCCTTCCTCTTGGAGTAGCTCTTGGGCGCCCTCTAGTGGCAAAATTTAATATGGTCCAGCTAGCAAAGGGGAAAGACTTAAAAGGGTCCAGCTCCATCTTCTTTTTTTTTTTTTTTTGAGATTTTATTTTTCCCAAGCCCCCCGGTACATAGTTGTGTGTTTTTAGTTGTGGGTCCTTCCAGTTGTGGCATGCGGGATGCCACCCCAGCATGGCTTGTTGAGCAGCGCCACGTCCACATCCAGAAATCGAACTGGCGAAACCCGCGGCCGCCAAAGCAGAGCGCGCGAACTTAACTACTCGGCCACTGGGCCAGCCCCTGGCTCCATCTTCTGCAGAGCAACAATTGAAAGGAGGATTTGGAGCCGAGGGGCAGTAAGTTAATAACTGGCACAGCACTTCACTATACCGGAATTTTATTTTTGTGCATGATTTGAGATAGTCATAAACAGTATTCTTTTATAATAAAATAAAATTGGAAACAACTTAAAGGTCTATTAATAAAGAAATGGTTGAATAAACTATGGTACTTCCATATCATACATTATTATGCAGCAATAAGGTGCATTTCTAGATATATGTATAAATATTACAAGATCTTTTAATCATATTGTTGAGTGAAAATTAACTATAAAGTAATACTAAGTATTATGGACACACACATCATGTATTCAGAAGTCGAAGTCCTCCTGAGATGACTTGATGAGATTCTTTATAGTTAACATCCTTTTGCAAACCAACACCAACGCACCTTATGTAATACCTTAACTGTTAGAAGTATCTTTATGCAATTTTTTGCTGTATTCTAGCTACCTTCTTATTTATAGATGCCACATAGATAAAGCCTATCTCAGGTCAAATTGACTCAGATTTCAAATTAGTAAAATTCTTAGATCTTCTAACTTCACATAATAAAAATCCCTGTATGTGTATGTGTGTTTCTTTTAGGCAGAGGTTGAAAAGATTACTGCAGTGGCCTGGGATATCTTCCAGCCCCTTCTCTTTGGACTGATTGGAGCAGAGGTATCTATTGCATCTCTCAGACCAGAAACTGTGGGTGAGAATTTCAAAGTAGTGTTTTTGCTAAAATCAACTTTTTATATTCAGTTGTAGTATCTGTAGTAGGTTTATATTTGGTGGTTCCCATTGTCACAATTATATAAAAAGTTAATACTGATCTTTTAAGCAGTTGGTTAGAAAAGAATGTTTGTCAATCTAAGACAGTAAATTTTATGCCTTAAATATTGTTGCTTGTAAAGAAAAGTGTCGCTCTTAACTACTATCAAGAAAATGCAGGCCTTAAAATTTTTTTCCAACGATAAGAATGTTCATCTAGGCTTGTCCTGATCAAGGGCCAGAATTTTAAAGATAATTAGGCAGTTCTATAATATGTATCCATGGGATAGAAATGTTTGTTCATTCATTCTTTTATTCATTCATACATTCAAAAGCCATCATATTAAAACTGTTGACTTTTAGTACCATACTCAAAAATTAATTTGTACACGTATACAGATGGTCCCCGACTGACGATGGTTTGACTTAGGATTTTTTGACTTTACCATGGTATGAAAGTGATATGCAGTCATTAGAAACCATACTTCGAATTTTGAATTTTGATCTTTTCCCCGGCTAGCGATATGCCATATGATCCTTTCTCGAGATGCTGGGCAGCCGCCAGTGAGCTGCAGCTCTAGTCACCACAGGATCATGAGGGCAAACGACCCATACACTTCTACCCTTTCTGTTTCTCAGTTTCAGTAAGTATTCAAGAAATTACATAAGATAGTGAACATTTTATTATCAAATAGGCTTTGTATTGGATGATTGCCTAACTGTAGGCTAATGTAAGTGTTCCTAGTACATTTAAGGTAGGCTAGGCTAAGGTATGATATTTGGTAGGTTAGGTGTATTAAATGCATTTTTTTCTTTTTCTTTCTTTCTTTCTTTCTTTTGGTGAGGAAGATTGGCCCTGAGCTAACATCTGTTGCCAATCTTCCTCTTTTTGCTTGAGGAAGATTGTCGCTGAGCTAACACCTGTGCCAGTCTTCTTCTAATTTGTATGTGGGATACCGCCACGGCATGACTTGAGAGCGGTGCTAGGTCCACACCTGGGATCCAAGCCTGGGAACCCTGGGCTGCTGAAGCGGCAGGTGCGAACTTAACCACTATGCCACCAGGCCAGCCCAAAGTGTATTTTTGACTTACAATATTTTGACTTAAAGTTGACTTTCAACTTATGATTGGTTTATCAGGATGTAACCCCATCGTACATCAAGAAAGACCTGTACTCATTATTTCCTTCTTTTCTTGCATCACAGTATTATTCCGTCCATACTAGGGATCCCATCCCTGCCACCTCCTTCTAGATCTCACACAGAGTCTCCCCTTTTTCTGACACATCTTCAGATATCCTTGTCACAGCTTTCTCTTCTGCAGAATTGAAACAGATTTTAATCTCTCCTATCTTAAAATAGTATCTTTCTATTCTGACGCATGTGACAACATAGATGAACCTGAGGACATTACACTGGGTAAGATAAGCCAGTTACAGAAAGACAAATCCCGCATGATCCCACTCCTGTGAGGCATCCAGAGGAGTCAAATTCATAAGGACAGAAAGGAGAGCGGTGGCTGCCAGGGTTTAGGCGGGGAAATGGGGACTTGCTGTTTAATGGGTGTAGAGTTTCAGCTTTGCAAGATGAAAATGTTCTGGAGATTGGTTGCACAAAAATGTGAGTGTTTAACTTAATGCTGCTGAACTGTACACTTAAAAATTGTTAAGATGGTAAATTTTACGTGTATTTTACCACAGTCAAAATTTGAATAAATATATATACATATATATATATATATCCCTTCTTCATTTCACTTCCCCCCTCACCTACCACTCTCTCTCTTCCTCTTTTCAAACTTTTCTAAAGAGGTAACTGTGTCCCCCTTTTCCATTTCAACTCTCATGCCCTCCCTCAGAACATTTCAGCCCAGCTTCTGCCCCATTCCACAACCAGCCCCGCCCTCACCACGGTCGTATTGCTGGATACACGAAATACGTGTTAGTCTTGACTTGACTTGATCTCTCAGCAGCATTGGACGCTATTGACCTCTTTACAACACTTTTTACGTTGAATTTTTACATTTTCCAGTGCCCTCTGAGTCTTCCTTTACACTATATATGGCTTAAGTGCTGCTCTTCCTCCAAGTTCTTTCAAAAGATTTCTACACTTCACGCTGGGTATCATTTCTCTGAGCTCAGCTACACTCAGTGGCTTCGATTATAAACTATGTAATTGCAAAATCTTTATCTCGAATTCAACATAGCCAGTTGCTGCTTGGACATCACCACTTGTAAATCCCACAAAACTTGAGGCTCAGTGTGTCCAAGGCTTCCTCATCATCCTCCCCAGACTGCTCCCTCCTGGGAATGGGATCGTCCCTTTTGTATCTTGTACTTAAGGCAACAAATACTTTTGAAAATCTACCACGCTGGGAAAAATGCCCTCCAATAAAGAGCCACAGAACCTTTTCATAAAGAAACCATGTTGCAGATTCACAATAGAGCATCAAGCAATGTCTGTCTGGTGTTTTACCAGCCTCTTGAACTTGAGAAAGTTATTTATCCTTTCTGATCTTCATTTTTTTTCAACTGTAAAGTGAGAATAATTACTCCACAGGTTGTAAAGATTAAGTAAAGAGATGCATTTAAAGCTTAATACAGAACCTAGCACAGAGCAAGCACTCAACAAATGTTACTTTTTCAAAAACCACCCTATTACCTAGTACTCACCTTAGCTTTGCCTTTCTCAGGTCCGGTAGCTTGCCTTGCCCTAGTCACAATCTCTTATTTTGCAAATCAGAATGAACTTACCTTTATCAGCAAAGGATTCTGAAGGACTGAACGAAGTAGCTGTACACATCAGCCAGGGTGATGGGCAGTCAGTGCACACACCAGTATGGGGAAACAGGTGTAGAAGCCAGTGTCTATTCTGACTGGTCAGTGCCCAGCCAGCTCTCTTCTGACTGCCTGATTGCCTCCATACTTGCTGATAAATATTTTGAATATCACCTCTGGTCTTATCCTCTGTAAAGAATTCTCAACCACTTTGATGAAAATATTAAGTTTTTTCTCTTCTGCGCCCTCTTACCGGTATATTTACACTGCACTCACCTTTTGGTTCTTTATGTTTCTGTCTTCCTCTGACTTTGGAGTTCATGGAGGCAAAGTCTGTACGTTATGCGTGTTTGGGTATCAGAACCTAGTCCAAATTCTGTTATGCGTAGTTATAGTTTAATAAATTCTTGTTAAATAAACACATGGGAAAAAGTGTGGTTCTTGCTATAAAGCATAAGATAAATAACATTCAAATCTCCTTTGTGGAAATTCAAATATATTTAGTTAATTTCTGGCTTTAATTTAGGGCAAATACCTTCTTTTAAACAAATGGTCTGATTGATCCTTAATATTGATGTTTTGACAAATTATGCCTAATCATTTTTGTCTTTTTAATTTTTTAATGTTTTTAGATTATTTCTGTTGATAGAATTTTGAATCAATAATCAGGAGATTCCATTTCTTCCCCAGTATTTCGTTATGTCTAAAAATTGAGTATTTCTTACAGGCCTTTGTGTTGCCACCCTGGGTATTGCAGTACTGATACGAATTTTGACTACATTTCTGATGGTGTGTTTTGCTGGTTTTAACATAAAGGAAAAGATATTTATTTCATTTGCATGGCTTCCAAAGGCCACAGTCCAGGTAATGATGGATCTTAACTCCTATTTCAATATGATCCCTTAAAATTTTGAATAAGAGGGCTTGTCCAAATTTGGTGAACAAAAGTAACTAAAGTTTGATTTATGAAAAGAATTTTTACTAATCTACTCTAAAAGTTTTATTTTTGGTATGCTGATTCCTTTAATATGATGGCTCATTTAAATTTCTTTAGATCTCCAGGGTACAACTGAAAATCCAATAAATCCCTATGTTACTAGAAAGCAGTAGTAGAGGGAGGGAAGAGTTTGAATTTTCATCAGTCAGAGCTCTCTGAATCACCTAGAGATTTTTCGTTTTGATGTCTTCTAAGAAGAGAGTGAAACAGAAATAGCGCGGCCCATGTTAGTGTTTGGAAATACTTCACTGTCAATATGATTGATGATCAGTTATGCTCAACCTCGGTCTTTATATATAATGGAGAAAGATTTATTGAGAAACAACTCAGAAAATGCTTTATTGATTTCCTAGATTATTAGTTAATATTAAATTTTTCAAACTAGCTGTACTTCCTGTCAGTTGTCTCAATCACATGACCCAAAATTTGTGCACTCTAACAAGGCACTAACAGGTGCTTGAAATTATTGACCATGCATTTGGTAGAATACCTATAATTGCTAATTAAATTAGAACTGTATAGATTATCATTTGTTGCAAATAGCCCTGATTGTATTGTATATTTTCAGACTAATTATAGCAAACAAGATTTAACTGTTGCATCCTTGATTATTTTGCAATTATTTAAATATGTAAATTTCTATTTCATGAGATGAAAATCAGATATTTTTAATTTAGGAAACTTTGAGGGTTGTGTATGCTCTGTAACTATATGCCAGATTTGGTGTGGCTATAGGTTTGGGCATTATCCCAGAGAAGTTTTTTTTTCATCAGACTTTGAAAGATGTCTGGGACATAATGGCTAAGAATACTGTGAGGTTTATATGGTACAATAAGTGGAATAGTTTCTCCCTCAGTGTCTCCAGCTTCTACACTACTTCTGGTAACTTTATTAGGTAACTATCAAAATAATTACTCTAGTAGCTTTGGTTTGAAAGATTTGTTTCTAAAGGTTAAAATTTGAAAGACAGCACTTTCCTGCTGTCAAAGCAAATTTATAATAAGGAGAAATTATCTTGGATGTGGTGAATAATGTATGTACTGTGAAGCAAGTATTGTATGGAATTTTCTTTTTTCTTCTTTTGCCACTGCCTAAGAAACAAGACTTTCTTGTATGTTTTTTTCCATATTAGTGTTCTTCAAACTTTTTGGTCCATGACCTGCTGTAAGAAATATATTTTAAATCACAATATATTTTAAATCAGCATACCTACAAACCTCAAAACATACACACACAACGGAGAACTGAAAGAGAAATATACATTGTAATGAGTGCAGTTCTTGCCAAGACTTCTTGAAATGTTGAATTAGTTATGGTACAAGGAACCTGAAATAACAAAGAGCCCTCACATACAGGGACTAAGTGAGATAGATTTTTCCTTCTCTCCCACCAGCAGTCCAGCATGGACACTCCAGAGCTGGCAGGGTGACACTGTCCTCAGCATGTGCCTTCCATCAGTTCACCATTTCTCATCAGGGGGAAGGGGAAAAAGAATGATGTGCAAGTGTCCATTTCTCTTCAGGGAACAATCCAAAAGTAGCATTTATCACTTCTGCTCACCTCTCAGTGGCCAGAACTTAGATATATAGCTTCATCTAGTTGCAAAGAAGGATGAAAAAAAGTCTTGGTTTGGACAGCAATGTGACCAGCTAACACTCAGGAGTTCTAGTTTAGAAGGGAAAAGGGGCATTCAGATATTTGTGGGCAATTAGTAGTCTCTGCCATTGTGTCTCATCCACACCAGCATTCTCTCTTCTGATTCATTGTCCTAGAGGACAACATTGTTGTGTTTTGTGGAATAAGGGAATAACCAGATTGATTAATATATTATTTTCCCAAGTGCACTAATATGGCATTTTGCCTCTAAAAGAAAATGAAGGTTTTCATAATACTTCCCAGTAGACAAATTTTAAATAAAACATTTCACCAAGACCTAAGGCAAAGAGTTCACCAAATACCTAATAAGATTACCTTCAAGTTTTGACAGTGCCTACCACTTTCAGGTTTCTTTATGTTTAACAATTAGTTTAGCTCTATAGCAATACATATTCTTATGTTTTTTCATTTAAAACTTTGCCATCTTCCAGTAAGTATCACTACACTTTTTTTAAAAGATTGGTATCTGAGCTAACATCTGCTGCCAATCTTCTTTTTTCTTCTTCTTCTTCTCCCCAAAGCCCCTCAGTACACAGTTGTACATTCTAGTTGTGAGTGCCTCTGGTTGCGCTATGTGGGACGCCGCCTCAGCATGGCCTGATGAGCGGTACCATGTCCACCCCCAAACTAGCAAAACTCTCAGCCGCTGAAGTGGAATATGCAAACTTAACCACTCGGCCACAGGGCTCACTGCACTTTTTCATCTTGTTCTTTTTTAATTCCAGATTCCTGAAGATAAAAGAGTGAGATGACCAGTGACTTTCTTTACTCATAAGGAATTTAGTATACAGAATCGTCTTATAGTCAATTATATCATGAGGCTGTATTTACCTTGTGTTTTGAAATATATTTGCCTGATATTTTTGTAACCCTGCCTTCTGCAACTAAGTACATATGAATCACCATCCCTTCCCCATGCCAGGGCAGGAGAATTTTCAGAATACCAAAACCAATTGCAGTACACTTTGAAAGAAAGAACTTTCTTAGTTGAACAAAAGAACAAGCAGTTTGTTTTTGCAAATGATAAAATAATTCACCTTTTTTCTATGTGCCTGTCTTATATGCCTGTGTCCAACTTTACCATTAAACTTTTACAGGCTGCAATAGGATCCGTGGCCTTGGACACAGCAAGGTCACATGGAGAGAAACAATTAGAAGAATATGGAATGGATGTGTTGACAGTGGCATTTTTGTCCATCCTCATCACAGCCCCAATTGGAAGTCTCCTCATTGGTTTGCTGGGCCCCAGGCTTCTCCAGAAAGCTGCACATCAAAATAATGATGGAGAAGTTCGAGGAGAGCCCTCTGAAGAAGTTTAGAGGTGAAAAGAGAGAATGCTAAATATATGATTAGAAAGCTGTACCAGAGGCTGCTTTTATCAAGATAGATATTGAAATATATAATATTTAAGCTTAAAATGTAACAGAACTTAAAGTGTGGTTATTTCTTTAAACAGCATTTTCAGCCATTACCCTTTCCATGTAGGTGGTAATGTTCTACATTTCTAGCCTGATTTCTCTATCTTCTTCTTTTTGCTTCAAACACTCCATCATTATCTTAATCTGTGTGGGGAGAAATACTCTTTAATGTACTACCACGATATCAGATTAACAGGGGAAAGACCGAGTTCGGTGTGGCGTTCTGCTGGCCAACAGCTCGCTCTGAGTGACTGTTGCCGCCACAGTTTTATGATGCGTGGCCACCTAGCCTCTCATGCCTTGAGTTGTTTTTGGATCCTCTTTTCTTTTTAAATACATTGTAATCTCTCATCAGTTTCTCCCCTCGCTTTCCCTGTTAATCTGCCTCTTCTCCATTTCTGCCCCTCTTACTACCTTTCTGTGAAGTATTGTAACTGATTGGCCCCACCAAAATTTTTATGTACACAAAGTATCTTCATTGGCTCTTCCTCTTGCACCTATTTGGATGACAAAAGCCCTCATTCAACTTCCTGCCTGGCTCCACAGAGTCCCCCACTTCAGTGGCCCCTCTGAGTTTGCCTCCCGCTAAGACGTGCCCTGGTCTAGCCCTTTCTTAGTTGTTTCTTGTGACCCACGTCTTCAGGCTCTTCCTGTTCTCTAGGTGACAGAGAGCCAATTTTCAAATCTATGCCACTCTCAAGAATATCATATTAATCAGGGTAAGTTAAGCTGCTATAATGAAGAAACAAGAAATACAGTACTTAAAAGAAAATGGAAATTTATTTACCTCTCATGAAACTGGCTGCCTGGTCGATGCTGACAGGGTTACTCTGCTCATGAGGTCTACTGAGATTTGTGTCCTTTTTTTTTTCGGAGGAAGATTAGCTAACATCTGCTGCCAATCCTACTCTTTTTGCTGAGGAAGGCTGGCCCTGAGCTAACATCTGTGCCCATCTTCCTCTACTTTATATGTGGGACGCCTGCCACAGCATGGCTTGCCAAGTGGTGCCATGTCCGCACCCAGGATCCGAACCAGCGAACCCTGGGGCCGCCAAAGTGGAATGTGCGAACTTAACCGCTGCGTCACCAGGCCAGCCCCGATTTGTGTCCTTCTGTCTTGATGTTCCGCCACGCCCTAGCTTAGGACACAGGTTGGAAGTAGATCTCTCCCATGTCTCCTTTCTAGCCTTCAGGAAGAAGGAAAAAAGAAAGTCCAAGGCAAGCAATTTATTTTTAAGAAAGTTGTGAGGAAGTTAGACACATCTCTTCTCTTACCTTCTATTGGTGATAACCACACCCAGCTATGAGGAAGCTGAGAAGTGTCTGTCAATAAACATTCACATTCCTATGAAGATGGAAAGATCAGATTTGGGAGTCAGAGGTACCATTGTATTGGGTGTTACCATCACTTAGTAGCATGTTCTTGCATGTTAACAAGGGCTTTCTAAAGATAGTACCTTTGACCAAAAAACTGACTTCTGTGGCAGGAATTTCAGACGTTGTGACATGACAACAGAGATGATATTAGAAGAAAGGCTTATCTGCATAGGTCATATTTTATCCCACTTATTCAACAGACCATCTTGGCTTTTGTGTATCACCCGTAAGTTTCTCTTTAGTCTAGGTCAACTCCTGCCTAGTTGCTAGAATAATCATGTTTAAATACAGTTTACACCTTTTATCATGCTGTATACCTGAAGCGTTTATTACTTATCACTTCCCATCTAAACTCTTTAATCTAGAATTTGAAGTTGAAGCTAATCTTGAAGGAGATATTAAATACGTATTAAATGAATGAATTAGAATCTTCTGATCCCACCAAGCTGATCTGCATATAGCCTGTCCACTCCTCTCGTCATTAGACTACCATTCCAGCCACTGCCACCATGACTTTCACCCCTGTCCAAAACTAGCTTAATTCTTATTAAGCTAACACAATATGAAGCCTTAACAGGCTTAATTTTTATGTCAGCCTGACACTGGTTACTCCATGGTAATATATTCCCTTAGTGTTTGTGCTGTCAGTTTGGACTGGGTTAATTCATGCCGAAGTTCAGACAGATGTTTCAAACTGCACTTCGTTGGTTAGGTGCCCCTTGGTGGTACCATAAACCGAATGCTCGTCTGGTCCTCCACTTTCACAGACTCTGAAACTAGATCCATTCAACAAATACTTACTAAAGGGCTTTGGTGACCCAGGCACATTATTAAGACTAATATTGTTCGTGTCCTTAAGGATCTGACAGTCTGATAGAAGAGAGAGACAATTAAACAAGAGATTGAAGAATGGTGTGATAAGTGCTGTGAGGCAAGAAGTACAGGAGTGCTAGGGAGCTCGCAGCAGGAGCCCCCAGCTAATCCAGGGGGTGGCCTCGGCTGGGACATGGGGGACGATGAGGACCTGGACAGCAAAGGGCACGTGAGACCGAAGGGCGCAGCAGTTAGCGCTCGTTCCCACCTTCACCAGTAGTTTAAGTACCAGGCTTTGAATACTTACTAACTTATACAAAGTACAGTTAGTATAAGTAAATGAGAATGTTATTATAAATATCCAAGTCCCCAAAGAAGTATCAGAAATGGAACTTCAGTGTGAAGAAATAGTTGAAGAGCCCACTAAGCCCCTGCCGATAGCGTGTTCCATTTTGCACAGCAGGCAGCAAGCTCTTTCCTCCCTCTCCTCGGTGGATGGCCACTGTCTAAATCTCTGTGACTCTGTCCAGTACTGGCCTCTGCAGGGCTCACCGTGTGAAGTCTCAGGTTCATCACCACATCCTAAGTCACAGCTCTTGACTTGGTTGGTGAACTCAGAGTTAACTTGATACAGAGTGTTGACTCCCACCAAGCTAATTTACTCCACCCCAACCACAGATAGAAAGGGTTACTTTAACCTCTGGGTGCCTGAAAGAAGGCTGTATGTACCCTACACACACTTCTGTCAGAGGACTTAGAACCTTTTTTCAGTTTTTTTTTTTTTTTACAGGTTTGTCTCCTATTAAATCAGCCCCTTAGGGGTGGGAGCCTTGCCTTGGTCATCTTTGAATCCTCAGCACTTTGCACAGGGCATGGAACACAGTAGGCATTTAATAAATGTTTGTTGACCAAATCAGGAGATCCTCTTCCAGTATCAGAAAACTCCTTGCCACTTAAGAGTTCAGATCTTAGACTGCTTCATCTGTCTCAGTCAGCGCGGGCTACTACAGCAAAACACCATAGACGGAGGGGCTTAAACAGCAGACGTTGACTTTCTCACAGTTCTAGACACTTGAAGTCCAACAGGAGGGTGCCAGCACGATTAAGCTCTGATGAGGGCTCTCTTCCTGGCTTGCCGATAGCCTCCTCTCCCTGTGTCCTCACATGGTGGGGAAATAGAGGGGTTTGGGGCAGAGTGTGCAGCCTCTCTGGTCTCTTCTTATAAGACACTAATCCCATCATGAGAGCCCCACCCTCAAGACTCGTCTAAACCTAGTCACCTCCCAAAGGCCCTACCTCTAAATACCATCACACTGGAGGTTAGAATTTGCTGCGACACAATTCAGTCCACAGCAGGGGTGTCAGAGTTCCAAGGATGGTGCTAGATAAACAGAATAAATTCTTGTTCTTCAGTGCCCTTTTCTCCTAGGGCTGGTGTCATCCATCTTCCCTCTGAGAAGCTCTTTTTTTTTTTAAGCAGACTAAGTTTCAGCTCTTTAAGTATTAACTCCAAATAACCCTGATGAGATTTGAGTGTCCTCAAAATTTCCTCAGCCATAGATTTGCAAATGATCTCATCCATTACATTCTTTAAAAATAATATTATTTTTTCTGATTACAAAATAATATATTTCCATTGCAGAAAATTTAGAACACAGAAAAGTGCAAAGAAGAAAACTGAAACTACTCTTAATGTAAACACCCATTTTATGATTCTTTTAAATTTTGCTCTTACAGTTTTGGGAGGTGTCTTATTTTCAGAAAGATATATCATCCACTGAATTAGTTGGGTGAAAGGTAACATAAATACTTTATATTTGAGTTCCGTGAAGATATATAGATTGAAGAATTTTTGTTGTCTATAATGAATGCTAAGCTTTCCAAAAAAATCATTTATTCACCTGGTAATATTCAAATATTCACTTTGCAATGAATAAAACAGACAAATCCCTGCCTTCATGGAGCTTATGTTTTAAAATCCATTCATTCACTCACTCGAAATATTCTCATAACATGCCTACTATGTGCCAGGCATTATGGTTGCTGGGGAATACAGTGATGAACATGATAGTCAAGGGCTCTGTTTGGTGGAACTTGTATTCTAGTTGGGAGATTGACCCTGTGGGGAATACAAATATGAATGAGACATGATACTTGCCTCCAAGAACCTTACAAGAAAATAAAATATGTACAAATAGCTGTAATCCAAAGGAAGGATTCAGAGTCTGAGTGAGGGGAACTTCTTAAAGGAGATGACACTTGAATTGGACCTTCAAGGGTGGCTATGGTTTGCATTGGTGGGTTAATATTAGGGAGTAAGGTGAAGAAAGGATTAAGTAGGTGGAGGGCCAGTATATTAGCAAAGTTTAAAAACAGTAAAGCTTAGGATATAGTAAATGATTGACACTTAAGGTTGATAGAATTAGTGAGAGGTAAGACTGGAAGAGAAGATTGGCACTTAATTCATACCAAATATATCATTAGCCAAATTTCTATTTTTATTGAAGTGCTTTCAGAAGTACAGAACCATTTATATAGAAGATATTTTAAAAACTATTTTTGGGGCCGGCCCCGTGGCTGAGTGGTTAAGTTTGCGTGCTCTGCTGCGGTGGCCCAGGGTTTCGCTGGTTTGGATCCTGGGCGCAGACATGGCACTGCTCGTCAGGCCACATTGAGGCGGCGTCTCAAACTCCACAACTAGAAGGACCTGCAACTAAGATATACACCTATGTACCAGGGGGGATTTGGGGAGATAAAGCAGGGGAAAAAAAAAAAAAAGATCGGCAACAGTTGTTAGCTCAGGTGCCAATCTTTAAAAAAAAAAACTATTTTCATCATATTAAATTTATTGAAAACTGCTGTCATGAATAAGGTTCTCCTTGTTCCTCAGAAGTTTTTTGCTTTCAGTGGCATTGATGTTAATATAAACAATTTAATTATTTTTAAGTTGCTGTTAATTTTTTACGAGAAAAAATATCAGATGTTTCTTTAGATGTTGTTTAATCCATTATTAGATGTTCATCACATTGTCCTTAAATAAATGAAGGACATTATTTTTTAAACATTTCTGAACGTATTTCTATATGAATAATTTCTGTAGTTCTCCGTAGCAGGTGGGAATTGCTTCATGCCATTTTGGGAGCAAGTAACATCACAAGTGTTAGTTGACTAACTCAAATCTGGCCTGAGCCCTCTGACCTGGTGAGAATTCCAAAACGCCATTTGTTGATGTGCCCTTCACTTCTTTAGATGGACCCGGAAGCACTTCACCTCCAGCAGTCCACTGCATCTGAGGCACAGAGCCGTGCCCTGGAGGTCATCGGACTTCTCTCAAAGGTCCTTCCTCCCAGTATCCTTGGGGATCTACCTGCTTTCCCTTTCCCTACCATGAGAACAAAGCGTTTAACCCTATAAGCACAAAAGACTTTGTCTACTCTTCTAAAACAAGGAGGAAAATAACTTTCCATCTTTGCTGAGATGTCTACACCATGCTGAAGGTGGGAGGGGGTTACAATGAAAAGAGAATTTCTCATTGTCACCCAAGAAAGAGTTGTAATCTGAATCAGATCTTAAGTGATAAATAGGAAAAGGAGAAAGAGAACACTGCCGATAGACAAACTAGAAAAAACACAGAGGCAAAAAGGAGTACTGTCTGCAGGAGGAAAAGTTCGGATTATCACAAGAAAAATTAGATACAAAAGAGCAGTTTGTCCTTCTAAGAAGTTTGGATATTCTCCCATAATAGTTGTTTTTGTCTATATTTTAGGAAGCTTGGAGATTCCATTAGAGGAACCTTATAGACAACCTTTGGGATTGAGAAATCAAGGCTTCTGGGCCCACCTTCAACCAGAGCAGTTCTGCTTTCATTTGTTTCCTATGAAGGTTATTTTGTGAGGGGGAAAAGCCAAAGGTTCTATACTGATAACAGGATATTGTGTTTACTTTGTACCAAGCCCTATTCCAGACACTTGCCAGGTATCAATTCATTTATTCTCACCACCACATCCTTTACAGTGAGAAAACCGAAGCTCAAAGAGATCATGTAATTGCCGGTGGTCCCATAGCTAAAAAGTGGCAGCGCTGAACTTTGAACCCTGACGGTCATGACCCCACAGACTATGCCCTTTTACGATTGCACTATACTTAAGCTGATTTAAGGGGAAATACGATCTGAGTTTTGATAAATTACTTCTGGCACGTGCAGCCCCTGGCGCTGTTTTTTGGCTAACGGGCTCTGTGACGTCAACTCTGTCCCTGGACTTGTATAACCCAGTAGGTCAATAGTCAGAAAAGACTGAAAACACATCAGGCGGTCCCAGGTGATCCTGGAACCCACGCCTCCGCAGGCCGAGGTGGCCGCCAAGCCACTGGAAGGCGCCGCCGCCGCCAGCCCCGCCCCGCCCCCACCGGCCTGCACCCTCAGGCCCCGCCCCCGACCCCCGACCCCCGACCCCTGCCCCCTGCCCCCTGCCCCGCAGGCCGGCCCGCCCGCTCAGGCCCCGCCCCCGCCCCGCCGCCGCCACCCGCCCCGCCCCGCCCCGCCGCCCCCGCCGCGCCCGCGGCCTTCAGCCTGGCCCCGTGACCCTCGCAGAGGTCCGCTCCTGGCGGCTTCTGCCAGAGCGGCGCGCGGTCTCCGCGGCGGTTGCTGGGTGCCAGGGCCGCTCCTGGGGCGGCGGGGGATGCTAAAGGAATTGTAGGTAGGGTCCATTTTTCTCGACACTGCCCCTTTCCAGGCCCCGGGGCACCAGCGCCTCGTCCCCCGCGCTGGTCCCTTCCGGCGGCCGCGGGAACGCCGCTCCCCCCCCATTCGAGGGAGCGCCCGTCTTCTCCCCACGACGCGGGGCACAGCCGCGGACCCCTCCTCTCCCCCGACTCGGTCCTTCACGCCCTCGCGTCCCTCGCATCGCTGCTCCTGTTCGCTGCCTCCTCTCTCTCGTCTTACAGGTACTCACAAGTAAGAAAAAAGCGGGTCTGTCAGTCCAGACCGCACAATCCATTTTATTCAGCGCAGCCTGTTGTACAAATAGTGAATACCTGCACAGGAGCCTTCACGCGCGCCTGTGACTGGAGACGTGGCCCAGGATTGGCTGCTGATGCAGGGAGAGCGCTCCTCCGTGCTCCTTCACCCTGCCCCGCTCCCGGTGTTGGCTTTCTCACAGTGGACCGCGCTGTAGCTCAGTGCGTTTAGAGGATGGGACAGCTGTTGCACATGCACCGTGTGTCAGGCGCATCATTTAGGAGGCCGCCCAAGAGCTCTGCAGGCCCACGCCAGGCCCCTGACGCCCTCCAAGTGTGCCCTGTAGTCTGTGACAGATCAGACGCAGTGATGGAGAGGGCGATTGGCCCGGTGGCACTGAGGGAGGCCACACCCTACTCCCTGGTTTTTCGCAGGGAGGTAAATAGAACTGTTATTTGTGCAATACAAATGCAGAAAATTAACAGATTACTATCACATCTAAAACATTAATGCGCCAAACGTCTTAGTCGTTTGGCACATTATGAAAACCTATGAAATGCTATTCATATTTGTTACTTTCTATGAGTACCAGAATTTATACTTGTGTTTCTGTCAGTTGATTCTCTCTTGTCATAAGCTCCTGCCCATTACCAGACAAAAAGAAAGAGGCAGGTGCAGGGATAGTAATATATAAGGTAACATTTTGATAGCAGTCCTCTTTTTGTGCATAATTTTCATACTCATCCTGTTTATACACTCTGTGAGATAGAGTTAGTTAACAAAACTCCATTTTACTGAAGAGGGAACTACATAATGACATTGAACAGGACCTGGAACATAGTAAAATATGCATTCAGTATATATTTGTTGAAGAGATAAATGGATAAGATTCTCAAGGAGCCATGCCTTATTCACCTTTGTAATCCCGACACCCAGAGCTAAGTCTAGCAATAGTAGCCCCACAAATATGAGTCAGAGAAGTTGAGTGACTTGCTCAGAGATGGGCATATGTCACATCTTTTTAAGGAATCTACTGCTTTGCCAAGCGTTGTGAATACAACGGTAAGGAAGACTGGTAAGATTCCTGTTCTCATGGAGGTTAAATTCTGGTGAACAAAGATAGAAAATAAACAGGTAATATATGAACAAGGAAGTGTTGATAATGGTGAGTGCAGTGAAGAAGTAAAACCGTGTGAAGTGAGAAAGACTAGGGGAGGGGTTACTTTAGATTGATTGGTTAGGGAAGGCCTCTCTGAGGAGCTGACATTTGTGCTGGCCTCAGTGATATAAAAAAGCCAGCCACAGGGGCTGGCCCCGTGGCCGAGTGGTTAAGTTCGCGCACTCCGCAGCAGGCGGCCCAGTGTTTCGTTAGTTCGAATCCTGGGCGTGGACATGGCACTGCTCATCAGACCACGCTGAGGCAGCGTCCCACATGCCACAACTAGAAGAACCCACAACGAAGAATACACAACTATGTACCGGGGGGCTTTGGGGAGAAAAAGGAAAAAATTAAAAAATCTTTAAAAAAAGCCAGCCACAGAAATATTTGGGGCCAGAGGATTTCAGGTAAAGGGAACTTCAATTGCAAAAGCCGTAAGGTATGAAAGAGCTTGACTCTTTCAAGGAACATCATAAAGACCGCTGTAGCTGGAATGTAGAGACAGCGGTACAGGATAAGCATGAAGAGATAGGGAGGGGCGAAATCAGGTAGTGCTCTGAATCAGCCATGGCAATATACCCATGGTATACATTTGGAATGTATGTAAAGTGTGATGAGAAACTAGTACAGAGTGTTTCGGAAGGGAGTAATCTGATTACTTTATGAAAAGGTTTGTTCCACCTGTCATGTGAATGGGTCATAGGGATGGGGAGCAGATTAGTAGCAGAAGACACTTGCAGTAATCCAGGAGGGAAGGAAGGACAGTAGCTTGGGCTAAAGTGGTAGGAAGTAGATGGCTGTGAGATAGATTTGGAGGCAGAGCCTACAGACTTGATGATGTTTTAAATATAGAGGTGAGAAAAAAAAGGGGAGCTCCTGATTTTCATCTTGAGCTTGAGTGGATGGTTGTGCCCTTTACCAAATGGAAAAGACTAGGGAAGAAATAGTGTGTGTGTGTGTGTGTGTGGGGGGGTATATTCTTGTTTTGCTCACCTTAAGTTTGATGTGCTTATTAGAAATCTAAAGTAATTTGGGAGTCGAGTTCTGTGTAAGGGACGAAAGATAAAAGTTGAGAGTCATCAGCATGTAGGAAAAACTACCTAGAGA
Source organism: Equus asinus (assembly GCF_041296235.1). Taxonomy (NCBI): domain Eukaryota; kingdom Metazoa; phylum Chordata; class Mammalia; order Perissodactyla; family Equidae; genus Equus; species Equus asinus. Next base: position 29,974 of record NW_027225225.1, read on the forward strand.
AAGTGTGTTTGTAGAGTATTCCAATGATCAGAGGTAACGCCGAGGAAAAGAAGCAACCAAAGGAGATGGAGAAGGAGTATCTGGTGAAGAAAACCTGAAGAGTATGATGACTTAAAAGCCAAGACAACAAAGCATGGCCAATGGTATTGAAACATGCTGAAGAGTCACGTAAATAAAGAGATCTGACCATTGGATTTTGGCAACATATGGTGATGTGCTCTGACAAGCACAATGAAGACGAAACGTGACGTGAAGAAATGGACATAGCACAGACTTCTCAAGATACTTTACTATGAAGAGTTGAGAAACGGAGGTAACAGAGGAATATGTGGGGTCAAATTAGGGTCTTAAAGATGGGGATAAAAAGGCTGATGGGAACGATCCAGTAGAGAGGGGGAAAAATTATAGTATAACAGAGAATGTGTATATTAGAGGAGTAAAGTCTTTGAGGAAACAAGAAGGAATAGGATCCAAAGAACTTGTATGAAGTATTGGCTTAGAAATATGAACATAAAATTTACAGTAATAGGAAGAAAGGTAATGAGTATAAGTAGAGATGCAGGTGGATGGGTAGATTCAGTGATTAGAAGGTGAGAGAGTTTCTGCCTGATATTGATTCACTTTTTCTCAATGAATTATGAGCATGATCAGTAAGAGGAGACTAGGGATGTTTGGGTAGGCAGTTTAAGGGGCAAAGGGAAAGTAGAAAATAATCATTGGGAGGACAGAAGGCAATCATACTTGTCTTAGTCTGGGACGCTGTTATAAAAATACCATAGGCTTATAAAACAACAGAAATTTAAGAATTTTTTTTTCTCTAAGTATATTTTTTTGGTGAGGAAGATTGGTCCTGAGCTAACATCTGTTGCCAGTCTTCCTCCTTTTATCTTTTTTCCTCCCCACAGCCCCAGGACATAGTTGTATATGCTAGTCGTAGGTCATTCTAGTTCTTCTATGTGGGATGCTGCCACAGCACGGCCTGATCATAGGTCCACACCCCGGATCCAAACTGGCAAACCCCAGGCCACTGAAGTGGAGCACACGAACCGAACCACTCAACCCTGGGGCTGGCCCCTAAACAACAGAAATTTATTTCTCACAGTTCTAAAGGCTAGGAAGTCCAAGATCAAGGTGCCAGCCTATTTGCTGTCTGCTGAGGGCCCAATTCCTGGTCCATGGATGGCCAAAAGGGGCAAGGGAGCTCTCAGGGTCTCTTTTAATAAGAGCCTTAATCCCATTCGTGAGGGCTCTGCCCTCATCACATAATCACCTCCCAAAGGCCCCACCTTCTAACACCATCACGTTGGGGGTTAGGATTTCAGCCTAAGGATTTTGAGAAGACACAAACATTCAGTATATAGTAATACTAGAGGAGCATGGTAGCATCGCTGGGCTCGATGGAGTGGCCATTTGATATTTGTGGCCTTCTGAGTGTGTGGCTGAGATAGGGTGGAAAAAAAGATGATAGGAGCCAAGGAGATCAGGAGCTGAAAGACCAGAGTGTGGGGTGGGTAGACTGCCTGGGGATTACTGGTTAGGTTCGTAGCTAAACTAGTTCTTGAACCCAATCTCCTGACTTTGCAGCTCAGTGGGTTACCATTTTACTGAGAAGTGATTCAGATCATTACTCTTTTGTGCCACTTACCCTTCTAGTTAATATAAAAATAAAAAAGTAATTGTGGCCTGATTTTTTTTGGTCCATATATCCAAATTCTAGACTTCATAGGCTGGTGCTTCTGTCTCTCTTGTCCCTTTAATATTTACTTGTTAAATTTTTTGGCTTGGTTTTCCTGGTGTTGTGGGGTGTTTTTTTTTTAACCATTTCCATCAATATGTGTTTATTAAAGTACAGAAGCCTACCTCTTAAATGATAAAGGGAAGGTGAAGGATGAGATTTGGAAATCTCGTTGCCTGTAGAGCTGGGATGACCAGTGACAGGGAGGCCTGATCTGTGTTCACTCTAATAACAATCGTAATAATGGCATTTGGATAGCCCTTTACATTTTGTGCTATGCTTTTATTTTCTCATATCTCATTTGACTTTGTAACTAACTTTTTCAGATGAGGAAACTGAGGCTCAGAGGGGTTAAGGCTCTTGGCCATGGGCACAGCCTAGTAAGCGGCAGCATTATTACACTGTTCTGATACTGAGGCTCACGTTTTTCACTGCAGAAGTTTGCCTAAGTGTTTACACTCCATTATATCCAAAGTGATATCAAAGAAAAACTCTGCTAGGTAGAAAGTAATGGCTGGGTGCAGTCCTCTTACAATGCAAAAATTGTTTGTATATGTTTAAAATCCAACAGTTAATGAGATTAGATATTTATCTACCATCCACTGTGTTAGGTAATTCAAAGAACTCGGAAATGATTATGAAATTTAAACTGGTAGGGAAATAGATGGAAATGCAAGTCATTAAGAGACATTTCTTGGACCGTCTCCCACATACCTTATGTGCTTACACAATACCCTGAATTGACTAAATTCTATATGCAGAGGAGAATGCAGTACCAGTGACATAGCGGACTCTCAGTGAATATTTGTCAAATAAAAGAATGATAATAGTTAAACAAGCAATTACAGTAGTAAGGTGGATGCTGTGAGAAGGGGTAGATGCTATGATAAGGATGCATCCTGGGGGCCGGCCAGGTGGCATAATGCTTAAGTTTGCACACTCCCCTTCGGTGGCCTGGGGTTCACAAGTTCGGATCCCAGGCATGGACCTATACACTGCTCATCAAACCATGGTGTGGCAGCATCCCAGATACAAAATACAGGAAGACTGGCACAGATGTTAGCTCAGTGGCAATCTTCTTCAAGCAAAAAGAGGAAGATTGGCAACAGATATTGGCTCAGGGCCAATCTTCCTCACCCCCCCAAAAAAAAAAAAAAAGAATGCAAAGTGAAGAGAGCTTCCACAAGAAGGACTTCTTACACTGACATAGAGTTTGCTGAGCAAAAAGCAGGGGTGTGGGGTTAGAAGGCAGCATACAGAATGTAAAGTCTCAGAGATGTGATGCATGGCAAGTTTGAAGAACTGAAATTTCATATGCCTGAAGTTTAGAATGTCAAGTGAAGAATGAAGAGATAGGCAGGGACAAGGTTAGCCCTTATTACAGAGGGCTCTGTAAGCTATGTTTAAGGAATTTGGACATTTTTCTTCTATGGGAAGCCATTGATGAATATTAAGCAGGAAGTTCTCATAATTGCCCTACATTTTAGAAGATTACTCTGGATTGTGGAAATTCCACTGGGGAGGACCAAGACTGGAGGCCCTTATGGTGTTTTGGGGAAAGGTGCTTATGGCCTGGACTGAAATAACGGCAATTTATATGGAGAGAGATGGACAAAGTTTTTAAATATTTAGGAGCCTGATTTAACATGATCGAGTAACTCAGTGGATGTCAGCAAGGAGGGGTAGTCCATAGAAGGAATGACTCCTCGGTTTCTAGTTTGAGCAACTAGGTAGATGGTGGCTCCAATCTCTAAGACAGGAAATTCTCTGAAGAAGGAATAGGTTTGGTGGGGAAAGGTCTTGAATTCAGTTGTGCGTATGTTGAGCTTAAGATACTTGTAAAGACAATCAGGTAGAGATATCCAATGAATAGTTAAATATGCTAGTCAGAATCTCAAGAGAGCTTCTCTAGGCCAGGCTCATTAGCATACTGGTCACCATTAGAGCCACAGGAGTGAAATACATTGCTTAAGAAATGTATGGAGAGCAAGAAGAGAAGACGGCATAGGGCAGAATGCCGAGGAAGTCTAACATTTCAGTGCGCATTGAGGAATGGACAGAGGAAAAGAAGCCTGTAAAGAAGACCAAGAAGGGACAAGCAGAGGGAGAAGGAAGACAGAGCAAGTGACAAAATGATATAAGAATTCCAAAGGGGAAGACGACTGCCAGTTTGGTGGTACACCTGCAGGAAGCTTTCCTTGGAGTGACCCTCAAGCGATAGACAGATATCATTTACAAAGAAGAGATGCGGTGGGAAGGTATTCTGAGCAAATAAAAGAAAACAAATAATGCGTGGGAGAACATGTAACAGTTTAATTGACTGAAATGCAGGGTCCAGAGAACTCAAGAGAAAGCTGACAAGATAGTTTGTGCCATGTTGTGGAAAACAGATTCTGGGTAAGTTGTTGGCAACTGTTCTATAGGTGAGAAAAACCAATGTGTTTGGTGCTAAGGGAAAGAGAATAATATAAAGCATACTCTGAACCGTGGAATGCCATTTTATTGTGGAAACAAGATCTAGGCACTTGAAAAGAATATAAATTCAAGATAATATCTGATTATTGAGAACAAACACCAAATACTATAGGAATTTTAACAGTAGCAAAGTCTATTTGAATTGGAATAGTAGTTTTGCCCAGAGTTGTATTTTTCTGATTGAACAATAATGCCAGCTAGTCATTATCTTAAAAAAGAAAAAATAGATCTAGTTTGAATGCTCTTTATAAAGAATATTCTGTTTGTGGGTATGACTCTCAAATTCATTTGTTAAAAGATTTATACTGTAGTTGTTTTTAGTTGATGACCTTTGATGTAAACTCAGACTTGTCTGAAAGACAGCAACAGTTCCAAAGACTTCAAAGGAATACAGCCTCACAAACACAGAATTGATGCACATTGATTTGATTTTGGAATGCTGATACAACCTTGCATACCTGAATAAATTTCCTCTTTGTCCTGGTGTATGATTGTTTTACATTGTTGGCTTCAGTTTTCTAATATTTGTAGAAGACAGTAATTGCTCATTTCTGAGACTTGCTGTTCTCAAGTTTTCCCTACTTTTAAACTCTAGTTTTGCTTTTAGGGTACTGCTGGGCTCATAAGATGAGTTGGAAAGTGTTGTCTCTGGTTATATTTTCTGGAACAGATTGTTGGGAGCACTAGGTTTCTGGAGGGAGACCTGGCTGAGGCCCTAAAAGCTGCATCCCACAGCTTTCCCCTTGGATAGGCAACAAGCAGGAAATGGTATTCGGAGTCAGGGACCAGAAGCCCAGGGGGATCCAGTCTAGGTCAGAGGTGAACAGGGAGCCCCTAGTGGGCCCGAGAAGGAAGAGTCCTGCCTGCCCATGGTCCATGTCCACAGGACCTTCCTCTGGCCTCGTCCTCCCTATGTGCACGTTTTGAGCTTTTGACGGTATTTTCCCCACTTAGAGCTGAAGCCATTGCGGAGACTGAATCAGAAAACAAGGTCCTAATCTGTGTGCAAGAGAAACCGGGAAAATGTTCCCTCTTCCGGCAGAGTGTCGAAAGGCAGCCACTGTCCTGGGCAGGACGTGTGCTAGGGACAGGCACGTGCTAGTTTGACAGACACGCCCAGCTTAGTGGTTGTGGCTCTGCCTGAGAAAACGCCTCCAACCGCTTAGTCCCAAGAGGTCGGAGGGGCCCTCTCTGCTCCTGGACAGGGTGAACCACACTGCAATGATCCTGTTCTCGGCGGGAGGGGCACTTGGGCACGTCCTTCAGTAGCCAGGGAGGGGACTGGCACTTCTCCCTTCTCCACATAAACTGAGCCGCTCACTCTGGGAGATTTCTAAATTCGAGGAGGAATGTGAGTTTCTGGATCTGGTTTCCATGAGCGCTGCGAGCGAAAGACTCACACCTCCACTCCCAGGATTAGAAAGAAGCAACAATTTAATATAATACTCAAACGGAGCATTTACCATTGACAACAAAATATGGCCCCGCCAAATAGGGAAATAGGTGCTGGGCAAAAGGGGGGAGGGGGAAGAGGGGTTGGTGCCTTCCCTCGTGGCCAACAGGGGACCCCAAGAAATGGATCACAAAGTTCTCCTCATCAGAATCAGGGGAGGTGGCCCTGTGCACCCTGAGTATCAACGCTGTGTCCCCGCTGTAGCTCAGCTGGTCTCAGGAGGGTCATCGACCACCACCACTGGGCCCTTGGTTGGGGGTCTGGTGTCTGGAGAAAGAGAGCATTTCCTGAGCGGCCTGCCCTGGAACCACAGTGCACACCGCATCCCGGCCCCCACTGCGCTCTGTGCTCCAGCCCTGTGCTCAGTGCTCAGTCAGCCAACAGCACCCCATCTGTCCCTGACACAGGGGCTGATATTTAGCGTCACCCACTTCACAGAGGAGGAAACAGTCCCAGAAACGTGAGTGCAATCGCCCAGGACGGGACTGCTCAGCAGTGGAGCTGGAACCAGGGCCAGCTGTCTGCCTCCCCAGGCCCACGCTCAGCCTGAATGTTTCCTGAGCCCATGGTTTCAGCCACTGCCGGTCTGGACACTCACTCTGGACTGAGCGGTTCTTCTTGCCTTTGAAGAAGAGTCGAATCTTTCTGACCCAGTGGTATCGGGGCTCCAGCTGGCAGGACAGGCTGTAGCTACGGGACAGAGCGGAGCTGGGAGCTCTCAGGAGCCACACATCACATGTGCGTCCTGGAGCCTGCCAGCAGCTGGGGTCGAAGGGCCCCAGGGGTCGCCATGCAGTCAGATCAGGGGCTGACCATGGAGCAACGGCCATGGGCTCTGGAGCTGGTCAGCAGAGAGAGGCTGCCCTGCCTCCCCCAACTCCTGACCGACTCACCTCTCCTCCTTGCTCAGGGGCTCCACGGCCTGGAACCAGGCCCCAAAGTGCTCGTCGGGCTGCACGGTGTACAGATTTGCAGCCTCCTGGAGCAGCTCGATCTCGTCCATCAGTTTGAATTGCTAGGACAGAGCAAGCACAGGATGCCCACAGGGCCTGAGTGGGGGACCCTGCAGGGCTCGTGGAGGGGGTGAGGAAGGGGGCAAGGGGCCAGTCTGGGGCCTTTGCCCACTTGGGAGCCCTCCCTCCCTGCGATTCCAGTCAGAGCTTGCCTGCTCTCACACTTGGCCCAAAATAGCTCCTCCTCCAGGAAGGAGTCTTTGATGCCAGCCCTTCCCCCACCCGCCAATGCCATAGGATCCCTAGCTCTGTATATCGAAGTGGGCAAATAAATGTTCCACCCTGGGGATTGGGCCAGAGGGGGTCCTGCCCACTGCGGGGGGGGGTCTCTGATTTCCAACCCCCACCCTCCCCACCGGGAGGCCGCAGCCGCTTACCTCATTCCATTTCCGACAGTTGAGCACATTGCCCTGGAAAGCAGACAGCCGCAGTCCATCAGAAACAGGCCCCTGGGGCCAGCACTAGC